>NC_052478.1:1396541-1441968 GCF_009730915.1 Dioscorea cayenensis subsp. rotundata
GAATGAAACGGTGCAAAATATATAGAGATTATTAAGAGAAGGAAGACACCAAACAAACAGAAAATCTACTAATCATGGATGAACAACATGACATAGAGAAAAGCTAAAATAGACAAGCCAAAAATGCGCCAGAGAGCGATGAGGAAAAAATCATCTCCCCAAGTCTCACATGCTATTAGTTCATGAGATTAGTCCGATCCCAAATTAGTCAATGACTCATCAGTCACTAGGATCACTGGCATGGGATCCCAAGAACTCAAAACTATGCTTCATAGATTAAATCAAATCCATCATCTTTTGTCTTTTAGCTTCAAGAACTGTAGACATCTAAAAAATAAAGGTTTAATTGTCATACAGGTCCCTGTAATTGTGTACTTTCTACCCTTTTAGTCATTGTAATACTTTTAGGTACATTTAAGTCATCATATTTGATCGAGTTGAGACTTTCTAGTCCGCGGCATAGATGGCGTTAACTTTGCCGTTTCTTTTGCGCCGACGTGACTTTTTTTATTATGAAATTGGGGGACTAAAAAGTCCCAAATCGATCAAATATGAGGACTTAATTGGACCTAACTGGAAATGTGACTTTTTTTTATTACGAAATATGGGGACTAAAAAGTCCCAACTCGATCAAATACAAAGACTTAATTGTACCTAATAGCAAATATTTAAAACCATGCCAGCTCAAAAGAAACTGCGAAGATAACGCCATCTACGCCTCAGACTCGAAAGTCCCAACTCGATCAAATATGAGGACTTAAATGTACCTAAAAGTATTACAAGGACTAAAAAGGCAGAAAGTACACAATTACAGGGACTTATATGGCAATTATACCAAAAATAAACATGTGCTTAATTTCAAAATAAGTGAGATTGATGAGAGCAATTTAAAATTGAAAGTATACTTATTATGTTCCAACCAAATGTTCTATAATAACGGCCGTAGAAAAGATATCCCAAGCATTTTTATCAACAGTTCAGAGGTTTGGTTTCTAGTGAGCCTAAAAGTCACCTGAGGAGTAAGGGAGTTATGGGAGTCCAAGAATGTAGCTCGGTGGTTCGACATGCCTACAATGGCTCAAGTGGTTCTAAATGCCTACAACAAAAGGGCATTAGAGGAAGAGACATCCAATGGATTCAATATCTACATGGCATGGCACACATGTGGTAGTTTGGAGCTTATTACATCCTCAGATGGCGAGATTTTATAGATTAAGAATCTTGTTGTTCCAAACCAACTAATTAAAAATATTGATCTTCATAGGACAAGGGACTTTCCACATGAGCAGGGTAACAAAACAACACAACCCACCATTACCGGGGGTAAAGCTCTACTCCTTGGAGTCCAGCGGATCCAAGGCCCTTCATTTTAGTTACTGATTCCAGGAGACATATGCGTAATAATTATATACTCTGTTGTCATTGAGCTTGACGACATTAACCTTTTATTGCAGTATTTGTACCATCTTCAAACCAGAAAACAGAATCCCAACAAGTTTAGCAATCTCTATTTTGTGTTTTAAATAACTTCCAATACTTCTTTACTTTATTAAATCAAAATCTAAAATCATTCAATGAATTAGAGATACCAAGCATCATATCTTGTTAAAAGGGACTAGATTCCTGAAGAGATGGCCACTAGATGCCAATAATCTTTAGTCCGGCTCTTATTCAAGTTCTTATCCATCTCTTAAACCAAAATGGTTTAGCGCTAAACTAATACCAAAAAGTTTGACAATACCAAAGCATCAAGTAGCCTATACTAAATATAAGATCACCAAAACCATTGACTTCAAAGAGGCAAAGAGCCCAAAGTTCTCAAGCTCCTACAATGGCTTCTGCTCAACTGCTAGCTCTCATCCTTGCATTGCTCCTTATCATTATCCATTTACTAACCAAAGATAGAAAGCAAAACAAGAGACTTCCTCCAGGCTCAATGGGGATTCCGATTATAGGCCAGAGCCTGAGTCTTCTCCGAGCAATGCGCACAAACACCGGCGAGAGATGGATTAAGGACCGAATAAATAAATATGGATCAATATGTAAGCTCTCACTCTTTGGGGGACCAACGGTGTTTCTCACCGGCCCAGCAGCAAATAAGTTCATCTTCTCTAGTGACTCGCTCACTCTTAAGCAGCCACAGTCCATCACAAGGATCATTGGAAGCCAGAACATGATGGAACTTATAGGTGCTGATCATAAGAGGGTTAGAGGTGCAGTCAGTTACTTCTTGAAACCTGAGATCTTGAGGAAGTATGTTGGTAAAATTGATGAAGAGATCAGACAACACTTCAGAACCAACTGGTTGAGCCATCAACAAGTTAAGGTAATGACTCATATGTATTTTTTTTTTAGACAGCAAGTTGGTGTATTTTTATTTGTTATACAGGTCTGATAGATGTTGACTTCACACCAAGCCATACCTAATTTGTTGTATTTAATTCTTGCTGTTGAAATCCTGATGTTTAGCCAGATGTTAGTTTAATATCAAGAATGGAATTGTTCAAAGGAATTAAAACATACCAATTAAAGAAGAAATCAAAGTCAATAGTAAAAGGTCATCCCTGCGCTCTGTTTTTGCAGGTTTCACCATCAATGAAGAGTTTGACATTCAATGTCATTTGCTCCACAATATTTGGGATTAAACAAGGAACAACCAGAGAAGCTCTAGTAAATGAGTTCAATAAGATGTTGGCTGGAATGTGGGCAGTGCCTATAAACTTGCCCTTCACTCACTTCCATAACAGCTTGAAAGCGAGAAAAAAGGTTGGGAAGATACTCAACAGAATCATAGTAGAGAAGAGGAGTGCATTGCAGAGAGGTGAGTGTTCCTCAGAGGACGAAGATCTCATAACTTACTTAATTAGCTTGGGTGCTGATAAAGGAGAGACCTTAACTGAGGAAGAGATCCTGGACAATGCCGTGCTTTGATGATCGCCGGACATGATACAACGGCTATCGTTCTCACTTTCATTGTTCGGCAGCTCGCCAATGATCCAATCATTTATGCTAGTGTTGTCAATGGTAATAATACTTGATCATATGAAATTTATGAATGTGTTTGATTCTCGAATGACTTCAAATTGAACTGCAGAACAAGAAGAGATAGCTAAAACTAAAGCACCAGAGGAGGCTTTAACATGGGATGATCTTCTCAAGATGAAGTATACATGGAGGGTAGCTCAAGAGATTTTGAGGACAATTCCTCCAGTCTTTGGTGGATTCAGAAGAGTGATCAAAAATGTTGAATTTGGTGGTTATCTCATCCCAAAAGGATGGCAAGTAAGTCAGACATTATCATCAAGAACAAGCCATTACTAATAATACATCTGCTTATGAATTCAATCCATTTTAGGTGTTTTGGAATACAAGCATAACACACATGGATGGAAGTATCTTCAAAGAACCTGAAAAGTTCGATCCGTCACGCTTCGAGAAGCAATCTGAGATTCCACCATACTGTTTCATTGCATTTGGAGCAGGACCAAGGATATGTCCAGGCTATGAGTTTGCTAAGACAGAGACACTGGTAGCAGTGCACTATATGGTCACTAGATTCAAATGGAGTTTATGTTGCAAAGATGATACTTTTGTTAGAGATCCAATGCCATCTCCAAAGCAGGGACTCCCTGTTCTGATTGAAGTCAAGGCTAGTCTATAAAAACTTTAACAAAGAGTCAATATGCATGTCATGTACTCTAGCTAAAATTTCAAACCAATAAAATAATATTCAAACAATGTCAGTGACATGAGGGCCCATCTTTTCGTTCTTTAATTCAGGAGATCAATGAGAGAGAGAGAGAGATGTGGCCCAACTACCACATCAACATTGTATAAGAGTTTTTGTAAAACTAAAAAAATAAGAACCATCCATCTCCTTGTTCAACGCTAAATGAATTCTCTCAGGATCCTCACCATCTCTCTTCTTCTGCTTCTCTTCTTTCTATTTGTTTTGGGTTCAATGGGATGGGTCATCAAGGATATCATTACTAGTTGTGGATCTTCTACCTCTTCTCCCTCAGCAAGTCTCGTGGCCACTTTTTGCGGTCTCTCCACGGCGCTGCCGATCTTTTACCGACCTTCGTTGGTTCACCGTCGTTGTCAAACACTCATGTGGAGTGGAAAGGTGCTTGCTTTTACCAGAACAGTGCATGGATGGAGTTCCACAACAAGTCTGGTTCCAAGTATGGTGGTGGAACTCTTCATATCAAGGTTTGTTTTTCATCCAAATACTCACAAGTTCTGAGCTTTTTACAGGGTTGAAAAATTAAAAAGATATACTATCTTTGCTTTGTTTTCAGGTCAGTGATGCTCATAGTTGGACGTGCATGGACCTTTACATCTTTGCAACTCCATACAGAGTGACATGGGATTACTATTTCTTGGCTAGAGAACATACTCTTGACTTTTGATGAATGGGAGGGAGAAAATGAGTTTGAACATGTAAGGAAGGATATCTCTTGTCCACAACTCTTGATCAGAATATTTTTGTTGATATCTTTTAATTTTGTTTACAATTAGGTGAAATACAAAGGAGTGTCGATCTTTTCTCTTGCAATCAGGATTGCTTGGAACACTGAGAGCTTTATGGGATGTCTTCCCTTTGTTTACAAACACTGGATGGGGTGAGGACTCTAATCTTGCTTTTCTTGAGAAACATATGGGAGCTTCATTTCCAGAACGCCCAACACCATGGTTTTCAAACATAAGCGTGGATGATATTCACTCTGGAGACTTCTTAGCATTGTCGAAAAATTCAGGGACAGTGGGGTGGTTTTTGAGACACTGGAGAAGTGGGTCACTGGAGCTTATGCTGGTCATTCTGCAGTTTGTCTCAAAGATTCAGAAGGAAAACTTTGGATTGGAGAATCTGGTCATGAAAATGACAAGGTTAGTTAGTTAGTCATACAAAACACAATACATTTGAGTTGAAAATGAACGATAATTTTATCGATGTTTTTGATCGATTAGGGAGAAAGTATCATTGCTCTTTTGCCATGGGAGGAGTGGTGGGACATTGAGCTGAATAAAGATGAATCAGATCCTCATATAGCTTTGTTTCCTCTGCACCCAGATATGAGAGCCAAATTCAATGAAACTGCAGCTTGGGAGTATGCAAGAAGCATGGCAGGAAAGTCTTATGGTTATCATAATATGATTTTTAGTTGGATTGATACTAGCAAAGATAATTATCCTCCTCCATTGGATGCACACATGGTATGATAATTCTACTAATTTATTTTTCTTTAATACTTATCCCTTAATATGTTCTGATTAATCTTGTGAACTATATATGTATATATATATATAGGTTGGTTCATTCATGACAGTTTGGAACAGAGTGCAACCAGTCTATGCTGCAAACTTGTGGAATGAAGCATTGAATAAAAGACTGGGGACTGAGGTTTGATTAAGAAATACATGATAAGATTAATCAGTGTTTATAAATGAGCAATGAATTACTTGATTTCTTTACAGGGACTTGATCTTCCTGAAATTATAGTAGAAACCGAAAGGCGAGGTTCATCTTTCGACAAATTGCTTGCCATTCCTGAACATGATGGTTGGATTTACTCTGATGGAAAATCAACATCTTGTGTTGCTTTCATTCTTGAAGTTTATAAGCATGCTGGCCTCTTTGATCCAATTGCAAACTCTATTCAAGTAACAGAGTTCACCGTAAGTATCAATAGATTATACAATAGTTCTGATAACATATTAAGAAATTAAAATTAATGTGTTAACTATTTTTACTGTTTTGCAGATAAAGGATGCTTACTCATTGAAGTTCTTTGAAAACAATATGAGCAGACTTCCAGAATGGTGCAATAAGGAAGATGATGTAAAGCTTCCATTTTGCCAAATTAAAGGGAGATACAGAATGGAGTTTCCAGGTTATAATATTATAGAACCTTATCCACATATGAATGAGAAATGTCCATCTCTCCCTCCAAATTATATCAGGCCAACGAATTGCTGATTAACTCTCATGCGAAAAGAGAGAATTCAACGCCTTTCTAATGCATGGTCGAGGATTTGGAGTGTGTTGGGTGATTTGCTGAAAAAATCTAATTGCTGATTATTATTTTACTACCAATTTATGTATGTACATTGATGGACTTTCGTTTTAATCTTTCTAGCGTTTGATTCTCTACTTTTTGTCCTATTGTAGTATTTTTTTTTCACTTCTGTACTGTTGCAGTCTCTAGATTTACTGTTTGTTTTCAATAAAACATGGTTTATCATAATAGTAACTTGTATTGCATGACATAGATTGATCCCCATTCTCTCTCACTCTAAATTGTTTTGATACAAACTTTAAAAGGAATAAATAAATAAATATCTATTTTATAAAAATAAAAATAAAAATAAATAAACTACATTCATTAAAAAAAATTCAAATAAAAATATAAAGACATTTATATTTATTGATTGATCTTCATTCTAAAAATAATTTTTTAAAATAAATAAATAAATCACATTTATTAATAAAAGTAAAATCAAAACAATACAGAAGTACACTAGTAGTTTTAATGGGGTCTTTTTAGGTAATCTCAGTAGATTGTGTCACCTTCAACATGCTGATGATTTGCTTTTCATTACCATCGAAGGGCTCGAAGGTCTGATAATGCTAAAGCTATCTTGTTGCTCTTTAAGAGTCTCTCTGGGCTTTCTTTAAACTTCCTTAAAAGTCATCTTTACTCTTTCTTCTCGAGCTGCATCCCGAGAGGTGAAATCACTCACTCTTAACTGTATGACTAACTTCCTCACAGTGACTTATCTGGTGCCCATTTCAAGAAAAAGCCCTAGACAGAAAGACTGGCTCATCCTTACCAAGGCGGTCAATGATCGTCTTGTGGCTTGAAAAGTTCAATTTCTTTCTTTAGGAGGTTGCCTCATCCTAGTTAATTATGTCCTCTCTTCTATCTCGACATACTGGATAACAGTGTTCGATTCTCCCTTTCTGGGTGAGGCGCAAATTTGACAGTATTCAAAGGGATTTTCTTTGGAGTGGACATGATTTTTTGAAACCCAAATGTCGTCTTGTGGCTCGGAATCACATTTGTAAAACTAAAAACTAGGGAGGTTGGGGTGTGCTGAACCTTAGAGACTCCAATCATGCCCTTCTTGAAAAATGGTGATGGAAACTCTCGCATTCTAACAAAGTCTGCTGGTCCAAGATCATCATTTTCAACTATACTCGCTCAAAGGGGATCATGACCCTTTTTTATGCAACTCTCCCTAGAAAATCATTCTTTTAGAAAAGTATTCTCAACTGCAAGCCCGCGTTTCTCACAAGTATAGACTCGGTCATCGAGAATGGTAAGAACACTTCGCAAAGGCTAGATAGGTGGTTTGAAGTCACTCCCCTTAAGGAGGGGTGGTCGGGACTCTTTTTATGCAGTGGCGGGGACCCCTTTTTTTATCTCTGTTGACAACTTCATCCAAGGAACGCCAGTACTAGGTCTTGTGGACTTACCCCTTTTACACCATCTCCTACCTTCCACCCTTTCATCAGACAACAACAGAAAGTTTTGGCATTGGGACAATAGGGGTATTCGGTGAAAATATTCTACACCTTCTTGAATGATGGTGAGCTCAAGTGTTTGCTAAGCAAATCCTTTTGGGCTGGCCCTTGCCCTCTCAAATTCAAAATCTTCTTATGGTTGGCTTTTCATTTTAAGATTCTTTTGTTGAAGAATCTTGTTAAGTGTAGATGTAATAGAATTTCCACTCCTATTTGTGTTCTTTGTCATACTGCCCTAGAAGGGGTGGATCATTTCTTGGTGAGCTATCCTTTTTCAACACAAATCTAACCTCATTTTGGGGTGATCTTCAATTAAATGACCCTTCTCTGTACCCTCGTTGAGGCCTGGTCAGTCGGGGTGTCAAGGGGGAGACTATGCACTAAACCTTTAGGAAATCTTCTTGTCCATGCTATCTGTTAGGTCATTTGGACTGAGCGCCACAATCATATTTTTAATTGTACGAATGTAGTTTTTCCTCCATTAATTTGTAAAATTGATCATATGCTTCTCTCTTGGATAAATGCAGCTTCAGATTTGCTCAAACTCACCGTTGAAGAGGACATCTCCAAAATTAAGAGGAGTCTCACCTTTGCAGGATCCCTGCCTCCTAGCCTCGGCGTCTGGCCTCCTTGGCTAGCGACCCCGATAACCCTCTCAGTGAAAGGCATTTCATTGTGACTTCCCCCTAGGACCCTGATGGACCCCCCTTTCTTTCCTCTGTCCTTTTTTGTTATTTTCAAGCTTTTAGACCGATCCACCGTGATGGCCCCCAATGACTTGCCTTGGCTTCCCTTTGTCTCTATTCTCCTTGTCTTCCTTTGTACGTTCCTGTTTTTCTAATAAACCGTTGTTTATCCACTTTTTAAAAGAAAACTAGTGTCACAAACATCTAAAAAAGAAGAGTATTGAAAATTAAACCACCTTCAAGATGACGTCACATAGAGATAAGAGATCACTTCAATGGAGTAATTTGTGGCCTACCTTTCAAAGTATCACTTGCACTTAGGTTGGATTTTGATTCTTCGAAATCATTCACTTTGCCCATGTGAGACCTGAAGAACTCCAAACTTCTCTTGACAGTTAGGATCAAGCCTTCCAGTTTCGTGTTTTTTTTTTTCAGCTAAAAGAATTAACTGTAAACATCAACATAAGGAACATGTTGGAAAGTTCTTTGAAAATCACAAAGTGTGCTCAGCTTTCCTTATTAAAAATATGGATATTTTTCTCAAGCCAGGTACTCCATTGTCTAGCAACCAGCAAGAGAGTCCCATGTTTCCCGACTTGGACCGCATAAGTCATTCAAGAAATTGGGGGTAAGAGGTTAGCCTCATAAGTCATTCAATGAATTGAGGGTAAGAGGTTAGCCTAAGGACATCACAAAGGAACAAAGGATGCATGGGTGGTCAACTGCTTCTACTGCTCCTGTTTTCCTATATATATAAATTTTTATATTGTGATTAAAAAAATAATTTTATTTAATTTAAAATATATAATTGAAATGAAATTTTAATATTATATTTTATGAACAATCTAGAAAAATATGTCTATATGGATTAATTTTTTTTAAAAAAATAAGGATAATTTTCTTTAGATTATTTAAAAAAAATATATAAATAGGCAGAATAGTAGGAAGACAAATAAATAGATCAATCATTTTGAAACCACAAATTTTTAAATACTTGAAGCGTACGGTTGGAGTTATGATGATATTTATAATTTGGTTGTTGGAAATTATTTGTTATAATATTGTGGGTGGTAATTTAATTTAATTAAATATAAATTAAAAAGTTTGTAGATTTTTTAAAAATTATTAATATGTTTTGTTTATATTATTTAAATGTTTGCTTGAAAGTTGTGGAAAATGAGAAATTTTTTTAAAAAAATAAATAAATCACAAATTTATCAAAAATAAAACATAAGTATAAAAGTAAAATAGATAAAGACGACTAAACATTAGAGAACAATAAGTAAATAAAAGATGAAACGCTAAATTACACATTTTTTATTCAGGGATTACATATACCAAATATATATATATATATAAATAATTAGTTTTAAAAATAATTGATAGTGGTGGAAGAAAGATACAATTAGAATCACGTTCTAGTAATATTCCAAATAATGGCTATAATCAGGAGATCCCAAATGTTCTTGAGTGTTCATATAAGAGCAATTCTCTGGGTTCCCATCAGTCTGCCAATGAAGCTAAAGGATAATGGGACAGACCCAAAAAAAAAAAATCCATACAATGTCTATATGGATTAAACAAATACATACAATTTGGATAAACATTACAAAACAAAACTAAGCTACAAACCAATGCCAAAAAAAAAAAAATGAAAAAACTATTTTTTATTTGAAATCCAAGGGAAGGCCTATTGTCACACCCACCCCTTCTACAGGGTAAATGTAGCACCCATCGGGTTAAAAAAATTCCTTTTTAGCTGGAAACCCTGACTATCTCTCGAAAACCAAAATCGGACTTACAAATTACTGATTTACTAACTTTTACACCAACTGCGAGGATTCAAATCTGAAATACAACAAATATAATAACTCAAATTTGTGGAGTACAATCGCTACTGAGATCACGATACCAACAAATATAAAAGAAAAGTATGGGACCCAGCTGCGGTCTTGGACTTAACCCCGACTAGCTCTAAACTTGAGCAGGCAATCTAGGGTCTTGCTCCTGCGATTCTGACAGACATTCGAGTTGGTCGGTGAGTGGCTTAATAATTTCAAATATTTAAATACGAGTATATATAAAGTATATAAATACCAAACTTCTCAAATAATTTTTTTCCAACTTTTCCAAAAATACCGGAATTCTAGCAAAAATACATTTTTTTAAAGAACTTTTTGAAACATAAATTCATCACAAATCAATATCAAATCAATTTTTCTAGGAAAATCCAAATTGTTGTGAGACTGCCTCCTAAGAGCGACAGTGGGCTTCGCCCTCATCACAACCCAAAATAACAAGTAATATAAAAACCATTCTCAATTCCACGACTGGAAAACTCTCCCCACTTAGCCGTCGCGACTAGGGTTTGGGAGCCGCCAAGAGTCTTCATAACCTTGGCGTTGGCCCACCGGTCCCGTGTGGTGACTCGGGATCCCGATGTATCATCCAATCGAGGGCTCTACGCTCCCACTGATCCGGACAAATCAACACTCAGGGTCCACCACGCCACCTCTAAAGGGCTGGCCCGTGGGGACCCACTCTGCGAGTAGTCGGGGCTTTTAGCCCGCCGTCACCATCCAAACCAACATGTAGATGCAGCGACAATACAAGCTGTATAAATCATAACATATGGTCCTTATCCAGGGACAAACATTCGCGATGACGATACATGCATAATACCAGGGTAAAAGTCCAAATACAAAATACCATTCCTATGCCGGGAATGAAAAACCCAGATCCACAAATATTGTCGGTAAAAATATTTTTAATACACGCACATGATTTCACAAATCATTCCAAATCAAAGCATATATAACCATCCAAAAATAAATTCATGAACCGAATAATTAAATCACATATACATGTATTTATACTATTTATAAATACGTATAATTATACGAAATTGATGTATCAATACGATTGTCAGGAACATCAACGGCAAGTAAATATACATATATTTTAACCTTATACGCAAATTAAACATGATAAAATGAAATACTTAAATAATTATTTCCAAAATACTAGTTATTAAACAATTATTTCAAAATAATAATAATTAATCAATTAAATAATAGCCACTACCAACTCACCTGGTGTCCTTGGGTTCCTTGCTAGACCTGGAACTCCTTCCCAAGACTGAACAACACCTAACAAGAATAATAATATAAAAATAAATAACACATTTAAACCCAAAATAAAATACTATAAACAATAATAGACTCTCTATTGGGCCCACTCACTCCAATCGGTTAAAATCCAACCTTGCACAGTCCAACTGGCCTTCAATTGCATTTAAAACCAAATTTCAATTTGAGTCGAAACACGACTAAACCAATCGAACCAATCTCAATTCCATTGAACCAAGCTCAATTGCACTGAACCAAGCTTAATTCCACTGAACCAAACTCAATCAAACTGAACCAGCTTGAACCAACTCAATTCTTATTCAAAATCCATTGAACCAACTTGGTTCAGTCCAAAACCCTTAACCCAAAATCAACTGAACCAAACCCAACCCATCTCAACTTGATTTGATCAAGCCCAACTCAACCAAATCAACTCAACTCAACCAACCAAATCAATTCAACTTGGTTTGATCAAATCAAATCAATTGGACTAACTCAACCCATTTCAATCCAACAATCATCATTAACACCTTAATCATCATAATCATCAATTTAATTAACTAAACCAAATTTTTAATCTCGGTGCTACATGATGCTACGATAGAAAACCGAAAAATCTCATCCTCCATTTTAAACAAAAAATTCAACTCAAATACAAGATTTTTCCAAACAACTTCAAGTATTCATCATCAATCAACAATAAACCATGCTTTTACCATTCAAAACCAAGCTAAACTCATAAAAACAAGCTAAGATTTAGCATGGTTGCTCAAGTTCATTTCAACCAAATATCATGCATTATTTCAACCAAATAAAACTCTTACCAAGCAAGCAAACACTCCGGCGAACTTTCTCCGGCATTCTCCAAGCTCCAAACTCCTTCAAGCCTCCCATTTTCCTTTTCATTTTCATTTTTCATTTTTTAATCTCTCCCGGGTTACTGTAGCGGTATGAATGAGAAGGAGATGAAGAAGACCATCAACTCTAGATTTTTCTCCAACTTATGATTCAGCCGAAATTCAATTTCAGTCCCTAGAAATATAATTTCTTACAAAAGAGTCCCTGAAAAACTCACAAATAGTCCCTGAATTATGAAATAGTATTCTCAAAAGGTCCTTTAAAATTATCCAATGGTCCCTGAAGTATAACACAATATTTCAAAAAGGTCCCTACCGCCTTACCTTTCAGTCCTTGGTTTCCAGAAATATTTTATATCAATCCTTTTTCTATTACTCTTTAACCCAAAAATCTTTTAAAAAAACTTTTTACACTTAAGTCCTTGTTACATCCACTTGGGGTTTCTCAACAAGATTACTCAGTAGAAAAATTCTTCTCGCAAGCTGTAGTAATACCACGAATATATTTTCCAACGGATATCTAAAGGTTCGAGTATTACAATCCTTCCTCATAAGAAAATTTCGTCCCTCGAAATTTCCTTAGCATGTATAAATCTGATATCACTGAATTTCATTACTTGTTCCAAGACCTGTTCTCTTGTTCCAAATCTGTTCAACAGTAAATAACAATACTGTATTAGGATGTCCAAGTATCTGCTGATGATCAAAGTGAAGTTGATTCCTCTTATACGGTGTTATACACGGTATACAGCACTCTTCTGCTGTGTTTCTCTGGCTTCCTCACTTCCAAAACTCATACAATAAAATAATCTTGTATTTTCCACAATCCAGAAGAAAAGCAACTTCTTATTCACAAGTAGGAATACATCATACTGGAAATACACAGGTAGAATTCAAACATCTCAAGCACACAAACGATAATACAAACAGATTATTCTACTATTCACAAGTCCTCATACGTCTACTGAACCTCATCCTTGTCTACGGTTTCTGCGGTTCAACCTTTCCCGTGTCCCATCGCTTTCAACCGTCCGCACTATAGTTAAGGATCGCATGGGCATCATCATATCAGTTGCAAACTCCTCGAAACTCCATACCTCCTTCTCGATTCGCATATGACTCTCGCCCTAGGTGAAAAGCGTTCCATGTAAATATTTTTTTCGACTCAAGCAACTATAGAGCTAAAAATCTCGGTATTCATGGTTACCACATAACGAGCTTGTGGGACATAAACATCGATCGTTGCTTGTTCTTGGTTACCGAGTGCGATAATAGAACGAGAAGATCTTGAGGCAACAAGAGTAGAGCTAGAGGGTACTTGAGCAAAGATATTGGTTTCCATCTCTTCTTCCCTCTTTCGTTCCTCCTCTCTCCTTCTCTGTTCCTCCACTTCTCTTCTCGTTCTTCTTCCTCTCTCTGAAGCTCTTCCAGAAATATCTCTACTCTTTCTCTATTATACCTTGGAGGAGGTCCCTCGTCTCGACTCGTCTCAAACGCCTTGGTTCCATTACTCAAAAATCCTTAAGACACTCAAAATTCCATCGATGAAAAAAATGCAAGTCCGATCTTCTCCTCTATTTAAACACAACTAAACTACACTTAGAGGAGCTGGCCATAATTCATCCAAAGTCCGACAAATCAAACTCGAATCAATGTCACATCATAACACACCTTTTAAGAATCAACAGAAAGGTGATAAAGAAGACTGGTTACTCACGGGCTAATCTCCATATTCTTAAGCACAGGTATGTCCAAAGTATCTTTCAAATCAAACTGCAAATCACTGTGTGCCAGTCAACAAAGAGAATGCCAAATACCCTTCTTTGGCAACTTTAAGTTAACTTATTTTGGATAAAACCAATTCCAATAAATATCTCAACCCGTGATCAGGATCACAGTGTACTGCTCAGCTCTCTGCCTCAAATATCAAAACCTACTATCAGCTCTCATTCCAAATATGCAACTTAGGTTTTAACCAGATTGGAGACTCTTAATACTTCTATTGGGCCCTTAACTTTCTGTCTAATCCCTACTAAACCTCTAAGTCTAGACATGACTTCTAAAGTTAGTCTCAGATCTGACAACCGCCGCGACGATCCCGAGGAGGGACACACACCACTCAACCCTCGAGTCATCGCAAGGCTCACAAACTCCCTGCTAAAACAACACCGCAATAATAAAAGGTACCAAAAACAAAACTTTCACTCAAAAAATCAATAGTAAAGTGAAAGATATACAAATCACATTCTACGAGTTAATAACACTAGTGGATCCACTGCACTCATACAATGCAACCCCGATTAAGAGTAAACAAACAACCCCGACTCGGGATACAAATTGCCAAGCACTTCGCCTCGCTATGACGACCAAAACCACTAAAACCTGGAAGAGAGGAGGGGGGTGAGTAACCATAGTCACTCAGTGAATGGGTTAGCACAAATCTAACAGAATATCAAAACAAATCGAGGAAATTCCAATAAACACATTCTACAATAACATAAATGAACTGGAACGTTCACATTTGCAACATAATGAAAATACAGGATATGAAACCTTGGTATTTAGAAACCAAAACATAAATTCTCACGAGTATAGACAAAACATCAACATGTATAAAACAAATGCTTGGATATAATTTCCCAAAATAAGTAGAAGAACCAACTTAAATAAATAAAATCCTCGATAATCACAAATCCTCAATTCTGCATGATACATGTTCGAAAAGCATTAAGATATCAAACATGTTATGTGAAAGATCACACTTCGAATATACCAATTGCAAGAAAATAGAATTTTCCTCAAATATTGAAATTTCATCTCGATCAAATAAACAATGGCCTAAAAACACTCTCTCTAACTTTAGCCGCCGTCACGACTAAGTTGAGAGCCGTCAAGGTCTTCGCACCCTTGACGTTGGCCCACCGGTCCCGTGTGGTGACCCCGGGATCCCGATGTATCATCCAATCAGGGCTCTACGCTCCCACCTGATCTGGACAAATCAACACCCAGGTCCACAACGCCACCTCTAAAGGCTGGCCCGTTGGGACCCACTACTGCAGTAGTCGGGCCTTAGCCCGCCGTCACCATCCAAACCAACATATAGCTGTAGCAATAATACAATCTGAATCACTCATGTCACAAGGTCCTTATTCAGGACAAGCATTCACATATCGGGAATAAACATTATTTCCACAAATCCAAAGCCAAAGCATAGTAATGCATGTAAACTTTCAAAAAGTATTCCAATCCCGATGTGCCAATACATTCAAAAACATTTCTGTCCAAATGCCAAGAATAACACAATAATATGCGAAGCTCTGAAGCATTGCTTTAGACAATAAAACCAGTCAATATTAAACGCATTATAATATCCACAATCTAGAAGAACATGCCATTCAGAAATAAAAACCCTTTTGTTTTCATAACCATAAA
This sequence comes from Dioscorea cayenensis subsp. rotundata, assembly GCF_009730915.1. NCBI lineage: Eukaryota > Viridiplantae > Streptophyta > Magnoliopsida > Dioscoreales > Dioscoreaceae > Dioscorea > Dioscorea cayenensis. Next base: position 1,412,173 of record NC_052478.1, read on the forward strand.
TATCAAAAGCATGCTTATACAAGTGAAAGGTTTTACAAACCATTTCTAAAAGTTGATGCCAACAGTGTAGAAAAGAAACATTAAGTTTTGAAATACAATAAAAGGCATCAAAACAAGCATAGCTTTTGTTCTAGTTAAACCTCAAGTTACTTAGGATCATTCTAGCTTTCTCTTTCTTCAGCTCACTAAGTTTTCCTCCAAATACAAGATTAATCCCCAAGGTCTAGTCTATCACAACCTCTAAATACTTTACAAGTCATGAAAATATGTTCATCTCATCACATATATTTACACCTACCAATATACATTGATTAAATCCTACTTTACACATCATTAGGTATTTACTTTCACAAGCCTTTACTATTCGAGCCTCTCTTATACTCAACAATGTCTTAGATCCTTATCATAGTGCCACTACCTCAACATTAATATTTACTTCATCTATAATAATTTCATTGTCAAAATACTCACAAGTTGACTATCTCCTCTAAGGATGTATTAAATCAAACTATTATTAAAAAAATTCACGGGGAATATTCGGTCTTTGCAATTCAACACTTGTCACATATATAGCTCAAGCTATTCATCATCAACCTTCTAAATAAATTCCATTTAGAATAATAATCATAATCATTGGCATCCACCCGATATATATATATATATACATATGTATATCCCGATATGATCAAACTACAATTAAGCACCCTACACTATGCTCACAAGAACAAACCTCATCAATTTGTGAGAATCCTACTACATAAGTGTAATTATGTCACCCATGGTTCTCAGACATTACAAAGAATATATTAGCATAAATCTCACTGACTAGCCAAAATCATATATAAGGTTCCACAAGTTATTCCAATTCCAATATACTAGTGTAGTCATATACCTTAGCATTCAAGACTTCATCAGGTTCCATGTACCATGTTTATCACATCATGCCTCAAAAACTTCGAAATTATGCATCATTAGGGAGATTAAATCATCCATTGAACATACATAATCAATTTTACTTATAACCCATAAGCTCCATGAACTTGTTGTAATAATCAGCAATTTCCATTCATCCACCAAGCATGTATATCCTCAAGTTCAATCTCAACTAACGCAAGTACAACATTAACAAGCTTTCTCATGATTTTTCAGAGAGTAAACCACAAGTCATTTTAAATAAACCATAGTCTCTAGTAGTCATCTACACTTTCTTTTCTCCTATAGCCAGTGATTTGAAAACATGATAAAGCCATGGAAATCATTTCAGAAAAACAAATAAAATATTTTCGATACTCAATTAGAATTGTGCACTCAACATAACCCACTCACAGAACATGTTGCCTCGCGTGGAGACGCGCACACTGATTGGCGGTTTCCTTCCCCTTGGAGGATGCTTCGCCACCTAGATACAAGCAGGGAATCCAAATACTAATGAACACAAGAATGATCGCTAAAAAGAAAATGCATGCAAATGCATTTATACATGTCTAATACGAAACCTTAGGGTTTTTAGGGCAAAACATTGTCATTTTTGGACCCAAACGACCTCGTAATGAAGTAAACCTAGTTCCAATAAGTTCAATGAATGAAAAGCTTCAATTTGGATCAAAAGAAATACAATAAAAGGCCAAAAGTTTTTCCGATGCTACAAGAATATCGGGAATGCTACAAGAAACCCGAACCTTACAAATGGTTTTCTCTCATTTTTACAACATCAAACGATGAAATTTTTGACACAATTCTCATGAATAACAATTGACAACATCAAGGGCTTTCATTTTAAGCCCAAAAACTTCCACAAATCATGAAAAAAATCTAGGGTTTTTGGTCTAGGTTTATAAATAATGAATACAATGAAAATACGGAAGAAATACATACTAAAAACTCGGATAAAGGCTCTTACCTTACTCAAGAGGATGTGGGAGTAAATTTTTGGTGTTGGTTCGCGGAATTGGTCGCGGAAATAGTTAGGGATTTTTTTTTTTTTAAGGGTTCGGCCGGCATGGAGAAGCAAAGAAGGAGAAGGAAAGAAGAAGGAAGAGAAGAATTTGGATATTAATTCTCGGTTGCTACAGATGTCGGGTTGCTACAAGACACTTCAACAAGATCGGGTTGCTACAGATCGTAGTGCTACATGTCATGCATGTAATCAATAGTGTTGAGTCGCAAAAACTACAGTGAACAAAGCTAGTTTAACTACAGTAATGGGTTGCTACAATGTTTTTTTATTCTTTTCTAAATTACTCTATTGCCCCTCTAACACAAGAATGGAAACAAAAATCCAAAACGACCGAATCGCCCTCCCTATTTATGGCGTAATTTTCGCACATAATCAATCTGCGTAATCCAAGAAAAATCTATTAATGCAAAATGACCATTTTACCCTAATGCATTCACAAAAAAATAAGAGAAAATCCTAGGTCCAAATTTGACCTGGGTACAACACTCTACTCTTCCTTAAAGAAATTTCGTCCTCGAAATTTCCAAGAGACCTCGACTCCAGATAAGCAGGAGCAACTGTCCCAAGACGCATAAGCAGGCATTGTGCTGGCAACATCAACTCGAATAGATCACCCAAACAATACTTAAAACCAAGTTTCAACATGCGTCTATGCTATATGCTTTGACTCTAACTCGGATCCACTAGCGACTACAAGAGACAATCAAAGACAAGAATAAAACATGACTATCAGTATAACCAATAGCTCTGATACCAATAAAATTGTCACGTCCCCGACCCGCGGGCCCGCCACGTGACAACCGCCGCGACGATCCCGAGGAGGGACACACACCACTCAACCCTCGAGTCATCGCAAGGCTCACAAACTCCTGCTAAACAACACCGCAATAATAAAGGTACCAAAAACCTCTAATTTCTCATTTTTCTTCATAACTCTCGGTTATCAGTAAAGCAAAATGGTGGAGAAGAAGATGAACAACACTCAAGCTCTAGATTTTTTTCTCCAAATTTAACTTTCAGCCGAAATTTACATTTAGTCCCTCAAAAACATAATTCCTTACAAAACAGTCCCCTGAAAAACTCATGAATGGTCCCTGAATTACAAAATAGTATTCTCAAAAGATCCTTCTAAATTATCCAATGGTCCTTGGATTATAGTACAACATTTCAAAAAGATCCCTTCCATCTTACCTTTCAGTCCTTGGATGCCGTAAACATTTTATATCAATCCTTTTTCTATTACTCTTTAACCCAAAAATCTTTTATAAACTTTTACACTTAGGTCCTTGTTATTTCCACTTGGGGTTTCTCAACAAGATTACTCAGAGAAAAATTTTATCAGAATCGTAGTAATACCCTCGAATATATTTTTCCAATGGTATCCAAAGGTTCAGTGGTATTACAATCCTTCCCTCTTAAGAAAAATTTCGTCCCTCGAAATTTCCTTAGCATACATCAACTCGATATCACTCGAATTTCATTACTTGTTCCAAGACCCGCTCTCTTGTTCCAAACTGCTCAACAAGAAATAACAATACCGTAAAAAGGATGTCCAAGTATCTCGCGATGATCAAAGCTGAACCCCGATTCCTCTTATACGGTGTTATACACGGTATACAACACTCTTCTGATGTGTTCCTACTTGTGAATAAGAAGTTGCTTTTCTTCTGGATTGTGGAAAATACAAGATTATTTTATTGTATGGTTACCACATAACGAGCTTGTGGGACATAAACATCAGTCATTGCTATTTCTTGGTTACCAGGTGCAATAATAGAACTAGAAGATGCTCGAGGCAACAAGAGTAGAGCTAGAGGGTACTTGAGCAAAGAATACGGGTTTCCATCTCTTCTTCTCTCATTCGCTCCTCCTCTCTCCTTCTCTGCTCCTCCATTTCTCTTCTCTGCTTCTTCTCTCTCTCACGCTTCTTCCAGAAATATCTCTTCTCTTCTCTATTATACCTGAGGAGGTCCCTCGCCCTCACTGCCCTCAAACGCCTTGGTTCCATTACTCAAAAATCCTTAAGACACTCAAAAATTCCACTCGATGAAAAATGCAAGTCCGATCTTCTCCTCTATTTAAACACAACTAAACTACACTTAGAGGAGTCGGCCATAATTCATCCAAAGTCCGACAAATCAAACTCGAATCAACGGGCACATCATAACACACCTTTTAAGAATCAATGTAAAGGTGATAAAGAAGACTGGTTACTCACGGGCTAATCTCCATATTCTTAAGCACACGTATGTCCAAAGTATCTTTCAAATCAAATCGCAAATCATCAGGTGCTACCAACAAAGAGAATGCCAAATACCCTTCTACCGAGGTAAATGTGGCACCCATCAGTTAAAAATTCCTTTTTAACTGGAAACCCCGACACCTCTCGTAAAACCAAATCGACTTACAAATTACAATTTACAACTTTTACACCAACTCGCAGGATTCAAATACGTAAATACAACAAATATAATAACTCAAATTTGTGGGTACAACCGCTACAAGATCACGATACCAACAAATATAAAGAAAAGTATGGGACCCATCGCAGCTTGGACTTAACCCCCGACTAGCTCTAAACTTGAACAGTCAATCTAGGGTCTTGCTCTCCCTGCAGCTATAAAGACATTCGATTGGGTTTCAGAGTGGCTTAATAATTTCAAATATTTAAATACAAGATATATAAAGTATATAAATACCAACTTCTCAAATAATTTTTTTCCAACTTTTCCAAAATACCGTAATTCTAGCAAAAATACATTTTTTAAAGAACTTTTGAAACATAAATTCATCACAAATCAATATCAAATCAATTTTCTAGGAAAATCCAAATTGTTGTGAGAGACCGCCTCCTAAGAGCGACAAATGGGCTCGCCTCATCACAACCCAAAAATAACAAGTAATATAAAAACCATTCTCAATTCCACGACTGGAAAAACTCTCCCCCACTTAGCCGCCGTCGCGACTAGGGTTTGGGAGCCGCCAAGGTCTTCATAACCTCGACGCTGGCCCACCCGGGTCCCTGCAGGGGCGACTCCGGGATCCCGATGTATCATCCAATCGTGGCTCTACGCCCCCACCGATCCTGACAAATCAACACTCGTGTCCACCACGCCACCTCTAAAGGCCGGCCCGTGGGGACCCACTATCGCAGTAGTCGGGCTTTTAGCCCCGTCACCATCCAAACCAACATGTAGATGCAAAGAACAATACAAACCAGATAAATCATAACATATGGTCCTTATCCAGACAAACATTCACAAAGATCGATACATGCATAATACCAAGAAAGTCCAACATAAAAATACCATTCCTATGCCAGAATGAAAAACCATCCCCACAAATATTGTCGGTAAAATATTTTAATACACGCACATGATTTCACAAATCATTCCAAATCAAAGCATATATAACCATCCAAAAATAAATTCATGAACCGAATAATTAAATCACATATACATGTATTTATACTATTTATAAATACGTATAATTATACGAAATTGATGTATCAATACGATTGTCAGGAACATCAACGGCAAGTAAATATACATATATTTTAACCTTATACGCAAATTAAACATGATAAAATGAAATACTTAAATAATTATTTCCAAAATACTAGTTATTAAACAATTATTTCAAAATAATAATAATTAATCAATTAAATAATAGCCACTACCAACTCACCTGGTGTCCTTGGGTTCCTTGCTAGACCTGGAACTCCTTCCCCAAGACTCGAACAACACCTAACAAGTAATAATAATATAAAAAAATAAATAACACATTTAAAACCCAAAAATAAAATACTATAAACAATAATAGACTCTCTATTGGGACCCACTCACTCCAATCGGTTAAAAATCCAACCTCGCACAGTCCAACCTGCCTTCAATTGCATTTAAAACCAAATTTCAATTTAGACGAAAACACGACTAAACCAATCTGAACCAATCTCAATTCCATCGAACCAAGTTCTCAATTGCACTGAACCAAGCTTTAATTCCACTGAACCAAACTCAATCAAACTGAACCAGCTTGAACCAACTCAATTCTTATTCAAAAATCCATTGAACCAACTTGGTCTCAGTCCAAAAACCCTTAACCCAAAATCAACTGAACCAAACCCAACCCTATCTCAACTTGATTTGATCAGCCCCAACTCAACCAAATCAACTCAACTCAACCAACCAAATCAATTCAACTTGGTTTGATCAAATCAAATCAATTGGACTAACTCAACCCATTTCAATCCAACAATCATCATTAACACCTTAATCATCATAATCATCAATTTAATTAACTAAACTAAATTTTTAATCTCGTGCTACAAGAACGCTACAAAGAAACCGAAAAATCTCATCCTCCATTTTTAAACAAAAATTCAACTCAAATACAAGATTTTTTTCCAAACAACTTCAAGATTCATCATCAATCAACAATAAACCATGCTTTTTACCATTCAAAACCAAGCTTTAAACTCATAAAAACAAGCTTTAAGATTTAGCATGGTTGCTCAAGTTCATTTCAACCAAATATCATGCATTATTTCAACCAAATAAAACTCTTACCAAGTTAAAGAAACACTCCTGAACTTTCTCCCAAGATTCTCCAAGCTCCAAACTCCTTCAAGTCCTCCCATTTTTCCTTTTTCATTTTCATTTTTTTCATTTTTTTAATCTCTCCCAGCTATCAGAAGCGGTATGAATGAGAAGGAGATGAAGAAGACCATCAACTCTAGATTTTTTTCTCCAACTTATGATTCAGCTGAAATTCAATTTCAGTCCCTAGAAATATAATTTCTTACAAAAAGAGTCCCTGAAAAACTCACAAATAGTCCCCTGAATTATGAAATAGTATTCTCAAAAAGGTCCTTTAAAAATTATCCAATGGTCCCTGAAGTATAACACAATATTTCAAAAAAAGGTCCCTACCGCCTTACCTTTCAGTCCTTGGTTTCTGAAATATTTTTATATCAATCCTTTTTCTATTACTCTTTAACCCAAAAATCTTTTAAAAAAACTTTTTACACTTAAGCCCCTTGCTCATTCACTCGTGCTTTCTCAACAAGACATTCGTAGAAAAATTCTTATCAGAATCGTAGTAATACTCCGAATATATTTTCCAACAGATATCTAAAGGTTCAGGGTATTACACCTATTATATAAAATTGCCATTTTAACCTTTTGTTTTTATATTTTTAATATGTTTCTAGCTACTGGTTTATCCATTTCTATAAAAAAATAATTTTTTTATATTTAAAAATAATTTTTAATTTTGTTACTTTTATACTTTCTATTTCTATTAATAGATTCTAGTGTATTCATTTTTTTTTAAAAAAAGAAAAACCAGTTATATACTCTATCATTTTTTTCTATGAAAACTTACGTTATAAGGCACTGGATACGCACCGTTCTAGTAACATTACTTTTTAAGGACAAATATATTTTTTTTATCTAATTTGAAATAATAATAATTATTATTATAATAATTATTATTATTAATTTTGTTGATTTGTACTTGCTGTTTTCTTCAATAAATTCTAATTTATCCAATTTTTTGTTTGAACAAATATATTGTAGATAAACGGTGAACTAATCAATATATACCATATTTTTACATCAATTATATCATGAGAGACGGGAAATATCTCGCATCACTCTATTAGCATGTTTTAAGGACAAATATAATCGTTCATCTAATCTGAAAAAATAATAATTATGATAATTTTAATTTTCATTGTTTTGAAAATTCGGTTTCTTTAATTCAATTTTTTTTAAAAAAAAATTATATTTCAGATAAACGGTAAATTTGTCAACATATACTCTAGTATTTTTCTAAATCAATTCTAGGTTATCGATTTATTCAAATAGACAGATGAACGTGGCAAAGGCTCTGCGTCAGATCGAGCCGACATGACTCGGTGATCCCATGCGTTGGTCCAGCTCGAGACATGGTTCATTTTGGGTGGGCTCATGCAGTGCCCCGATACTATTTTTTTAATAAAAAATTTAAAAAATTCAAAAATTCTAAAAAAGATTAATGAAAAGATCTTAATAAAAAAAGTATAAAATCTAAATTTTTTACATTCTTATTTATTCAATCAAATCATTAAGAAGAAAAAATTACATAAATTAACAATCTATTATAATAGTATCTATGATATTATCTACAAAATGTAGTAATATTCATACAATAACTTTTTGTGCTCGGACCAAAGAAGGTCCATTTGACACTCACTAATCTTTTTAGCTTTTTTTGTTTCTTTTAATAGATTCTATCTTATTCAATTTTTTTAAAAAAGTTATATTTCAATAAGTGGCAAATCGATCAACATGTAATTTTTTTCTAAATCGCCTACGTGAACCCGATTAACATGTAACATTTAGGCGGCTAGATAGGCACCGCTCTACTAACATTATTTTAAAGACAAATAATATTATTCGTCTAATCTAAAAAAATAATAATAAAGCTATAACTTTAATGATATTTGTAAAAAAATTATAACAACCCTATTTACAGGAACCACAATTTTCAAAAATTAAAAATTATATTATTAACAATATATTATAGTATTATCCGAATTTTACATTTTATTTATTCAATCAAATTATTATAACGAGAAATTATATTAATTAACAATATATTATAGTATTATCCATAATATTATCTACTAAGGTAGTAATATCTACATAATAGCATCATACACGGATTAAGCACTGATGCCCAACTCGTGCTTTGGTTGTGTCCAACTCTGTGGTCAGTCAGTGCTTTTCCGCTTTTATTCATAGATTCCATCTTATCCACTTTTTTTAAAAAATTATATTTCAAATAAGCAATGAACTAATCAACATGTAACCACAATTTCAAAAATTAAAATTAAAGAAAAAAATATATATATTTTTTTGAAAAATTTAATAAAAACCATAAAATCCAAATTTTACATTATTTTTTATTCAATCAAATTAATATAAAGAAAAAATTATATTAATTAACAATACTATTATCCATAATATTATCTACTAAGGTAGTAATATCTATATAATAGCACCATACACGGGTTAGTCACCCGTGCCCAACTCGTGCCTAGTCGTGTCCAACTTGTGGTCGGTTGTGTTATGCTCTGGGTCAAGATAAATTCAAATGACACCACAGTGCTTTCCATTTCTTTCATAGATTCCATCTTATCCAAATTTTTTTTAAAAAAAAATTATATTTCAGATAAGCGGTGAACCAATCAACACGTATCGTATTTCATGACGGGCTACATAATGTAAAGGTCGAAAACGCACCGCTTTATTAACATTATTTTTAAAGACAAATATAATTATTCATCTAATCTAAAAAAATAATAATAAAACTATAATTTTTAATGATATTTGTAAAAATTATAGCACCCTAATTCCGTGAACTACAATTTCAAAATTAAAATTAAAAAAACAAAAATATATTAAAACATAATTTTTTTTTGGAAAAAAATCTTAATAAAAAAACTATAAAAATTCGAAGTTTAAGTTATTATTTATTCAATCAAATTATTATAAAAATATTATATTATTTAATAATATATTATAGTATTATCCATAATATTATCTACTAAGATAATAATTTCTACCCAATAGAACCATACACTGGGTTAGGCACAGCTGCTCAACTCGTGCATGGTCATGTCCAATATGTTGTTGAATGTGCTTTGGGTTTAGATAGTCCAAATGACACCACAACGCTTTCCGTGTCTTTTTATATATTCCATCATATCTATAAAAAAATATATATTTCGTGATAAACGCTGAACCAATCAACACGTAACGTATTTCAGATCGCTTACGTAATGTAAAAGTTCGAAAAACGCACCGCTTTTATCGACATTATTTTTAAAGACAAATATAATTTTTAGGGAACCACAATTTTTAGCACTCGCTTTATTGATATTTGTAAAAATTATAGCACCCTAATTTTAGGAACCACAATTTCAAAATTAAAAATTAAAAAAATATATATATATAATATAATTTTTTGAAAAATCTTAATAAAAACCATAAAATCAGAAGTTTACATTATTATTTATTCAATCAAATAATTATAAAGAAAAATTATATTAATTAACAAATATATTATAACATTATCCATATTATTTTTATATTAGGTAGTAATACCTAGAACCATACACGAAGTTAGGCACCCAGCATTCAACTCATGCCTGGTTATGTCCAACTTGAACTTGTGGGTGGTTGTGTTGTGCTTGACTCCGCACAGTCCAAATGACACCATAAAGTTTTCAGTTTATTTCATATTCCATCTTATCCAATTTTTTTAAAATAAAATTATATCTTCGATAGTGAACTAATCAACATGTAACGCTTTTCTACATCAGTTACGTTATGTAAGGTTGAAAACGCACCGCTCTACTTATATTATTTTCAAGACAAATATAATTATTCTTCTAATTTAAATAAATAAAACTATAATTTTAATGATATTTTTAAAAATTATAGAAACCTACTTCCATGAACCACAGTTTTAAAATTAAAATTTTAAAAAACAAGCATTAAAATGTGAAAATAATAAACACATAAAATTTTTTAAAGAAAAACAGAAATAATTTTTCATTTAAAAAAAAATTAAAAACATTTTACTTTTAAGTTTATTATATTTCTAAATTAATTTTTTTTTAAAAAATGAAGTGCTTCCAAAATTAAACGCTTCGGTAAGACGGTCTTCTCTTGTGATCGGTGCCAAGTGGCAAACCAGTTTCATCTTCTTCTCCTTCTTCAATTGCGCTTCCTGCCATGTCTATAAACTAAAAGAAAATATAAGAAAAACCATACCATTTATGGCAAAGTTTTCACAAGGATCATCAGGTATTCTTCTTCTCAATCCCCTGCATCTCTAACACCATTCTTTTTGTTTCTCTTTGACTACTGCAAATGGAAACAAAGGAAGAAGAGGATGCCAGCTTGGTGGAAGAAAGAGAAGCAAAGGTGGTGCCTTTACTTTATCCAGGGGTTCACATCAAGAGAAAAGCATGGTTTCTGAAGCCCATTGCAAACACCATGGATGATGGACTCCCTGAAACTCCAGTAACTCATCCTCCGCACTATAAAGCTCCCACCTTTACCTTTGAAGAACCCCACCATGTCAAACTTGAAGGGTGGGTGAACCCACAGGCACTGTGGGTGAAGTGGGTGAGCAAGCTTCAACCACATTATGGTGATTCATGGAGGAAAGCCGGCATCTTTGATGCAATCCAGGTCTCCACTTACAAAATCAAGAAAAGCCTTTCTTTGGTTCTTGGAGTTGCTGCTTTCTGGTGCCAAGAAACCAATACATTTCTCTTCCCTTGGGGTGAGGCCACTCTCACACTGGAGGATGTCATGGTGCTTGGATGTTTTTCAGTTCTCGGTGAGCCAGTGCAAGGGGAACCTCTTCCTGAGCGAGCAGAGCTTGAATTTCAAATGATTCAAGAGCTGAGAAATTTCAACCAGTCTTCTTACAAGAAAGCACATCAATCAGCATGGGTGAAGCACTATTACCTCAAGGTAATGGAGGTGAGTTGGAGCACATTGCTTTCTTTGGCATTTTGTTGTCTAGATTTGTTCTTCCTGTTCATCCTGTAGATACAGTGAGACGCAGTGTGATACCTATTGCCATTAGATTGGCTCAGGAAACAAGGATATCTTTTGCACCTGCGGTACTTGCAAGTCTTTACCATGATTTGGGAATGGTTAAGAACTATTTCCTTGCTAATGGCCAGAGAAGGCAATCTCCTTTGGTTTTGGTGGCTAATTTCAAGATACTGCATCTGTGGGTGTGGGAGAGGTTTGTTCCACTAAGACCAGGGCCTCAGAATTTTGTCGATTTTTAATACTCCTAGAGCTGCAAGATGGAATGGACTTGATAAGAAATTAGAGATTTCATATGTGAGAGCAGTGATTGAGGAGGGTGGGCACTTCAATGGCGCCCTTTATCCTATGGTTAGTGTGGATGAAGGGAAATGGTTTTACTGTTGTGTGGATGAAGATGATGAACTGAGATCGTTTGCTCGGTGTTTGAGAATGTGTGAGCTTGTTGGGATCGATTGCATTGAGAAGTACTTTCCGAATAGAGTGGCAATGCAATTTGGATTAGATCAAGATATTCCCATGCATGCGCTGAATGAGAATGCAGCTACCTTGCTGTAGAAAAAGCTGCAAGGTTCTATGTCTCGCCGCTGTGCTTTGAACCTTCTAAAAATCTAGCCGATATCTTGAATTTTTGGAGGAAATTCAAGGTGTTATTTAGTGGTGTAGTTGAATTTGATGAGAAACCGGGAAATTCTAAGAAGAGTTTTAAAAAATTTCTGAGGGAGCTGCATGCAGTTAAGAAGAAGAGGAAGAGGATGGTTAATGGGAAGAAACAGAGAGATGGAGATTCTTATGATATTAAACTTTTCGATTGGCTTTTCTCTGAACAAGCGTACTTCGAGCAAGAAGATTAAGCCACTTGATGGTCATTCTATTTCTGCTCCTTCTGAATATCAAGGTGAATGGTTTATGTATAACTGATGAAATGAGAAGAGCTAAGAAAATTTTACTGAAAAAGAAGAAGAAGAAGAAGAGACTCTCATATCTTGATGAAGCTAAGAACAAGAGTGAGGTATTTACACAAACAGAAGAAGGAGAAACAAGGCAAAAGTAGAGAACTTGCTCAATCTGAGATTAATGATAAAGAGAACATGAATGGAGAATTAATTAACAGTTCATCAGTAATTGAGGAATTTGAAGCAGCATTTGAGTCTCAACTGGCTAAAATCCAGATAAATGAAACTGTGAACAGTGTGAATTCAATCAGGAAAGAATCAGAACTTGCAATGCAGATTAGAAAGCTCAAAGAAGAGATTGCTGTAATTGAAGCAAGAGTGATGAGCTTGGAATCCTTGAGAGATGGAAACCCATGCTCAGTAATGCCTTCATCTAGTGTGTGTATATCTGGTAAAGATAAATCTTAATTTTTTTCTAGTAAATATATAATTATCTTTATGTTTATGAGAATTACCAATTAGTGTTGTATTTTAATAAACTTTGTAATATCATAAATTATTACAGTTTTGCATTCAAATCAGCTGCTAAACTTTCATGGTGGATGTTGTAAGGGCACCGTACCCTTACAGATGTATTCTTATGAATATATAATGAGAAAAAATTTATTCAGCGGGCTAAGTGTAAAACATCCGACACTATTGTATAATGCTCTCACCTTTCTTCTTCTCCAGATCTCTTCGAGCTCTATTTTGCAGAAAACCCCCTGATAAAACTTGAAATGGCAAACGCTTGGAAGAGAGATCGAAGCACGCCATTGTTGTCATGGAGAACACTGCTTCTCATCCCTCTCGTCATCTCCGTCTACTTCCTCTTCGCCTTCTCCTCCTCCTCCTCTTCTGCATGCAAACCCTAACCCCATCTCCATTCCCAAAACCTTCACTTTTGCTTCATCGTCTCCGATCCGTCCCTTCAACTGCTCGCAATGCCCGCAGGCCACCCCCGTCTTCACCAGTTGCCCAACCATTCCTCCACTTCCTCGCCGACCTCGGCACCGTCCCCGATAAGCCTCACAAGAAAATCGCCCGCATGCTCAAGGGCAAGACCTTCCGCCGCCCGGACATCTCCGTCACCATCCAAGACTACCTTGCGTCCAAGGAAGCTGCAGTTGGTGACGGGATCGTTGTCGATGTGGGGGCCAATGTAGGCATGGCGACTTTCGCCGCCGCCGCCGCCGCCATGGGGTTCCATGTGGTGGCATTTGAGCCGGTGTTCGAGAATCTTCAGAGGCTCTGTGATGGACTGTTCTTGAATCGAGCTTGGGATCGGGTTTCTCTGTTCGCGGCCGCAGCTTCCGATCGGATCGGGAATATCACTTTCCACAAGGTATTCTTTTGCTTTTTAAAAACGATGGAAACCCTACGAGTATTCGAGACTTGAATTGAAGTTCATTTATTCAACTAGAGTTTGTTTCTTTGATTTAATTCTTGATGTGGAGGGTATTTATTGATGCAATGGATCTCGAAGTGAGTGCTCATTGATTGGATGGCAATGGGGCTATTCCTTTGAGCTTGTGGAATTGGAAAGTTTACTGTATGATTATGTACCCATAAAATGGGGAGAAGTGAAGTCATCTCGCTTGCTTTTGGAGCTGAGGTATTCTTGGGTTTCATATTTTGACACATGTCATCTATAATATTATTATTAATTTTTTATTGTGATTTAAGGGCACATATTGGATTTTAATAGACTGAGACCAAGATATAATATAGTCCTAGAACTATAAAATTATTATTTTGTCAGCAATTTTAGTAAGTGGACAAAACATTACTATATCTTAACTAATAAAAATCACAGGTTTAATCGATAAATGTTTGTAATTTTTTTTCTAATTTTTATTTTATATAAATTAATTTGTAATAAATGAAGGCTAAATAATATTTTTCTAATAAAATCTTTTATTTTTTATAAACCAATTTATAAAAATATTTAAATAATAAATATTAACTTTGTTCCAAACACTATTTTTTTAAACTATTAGTATTAATTTGTAAAAAATTAATATTTGTAGAAAAACGAAAAATAAAGATGTAATAAATTATTAATATATATAGAGAGAGAGAGAGTGTGTGTGTGTGTGAGTGAGAAGAGAGGGGGTGCTACCGATTCCAATTCCCACCGTAAATCCTAATATATATATATATATATATATAAAGCACCTCCTTGGCCCCCTCCTTCCCCCTTATTTTTAAGATATATATAATTATTTATTTTATCTAAAAAATAATAATAAGAAAACTATAATTTTAATGGTATTTGTAAAAATTATAGCAACCCTAATAGCAGGAACCACAATTTCAAAATTAAAATTAAAAAAAAACAAAAGATATATAAAAATATAATTTTTTTAAAAATACCATAAAAATCCAAATTTACATTATTATTTATTCAATCAAATTATTATAAAGAAAAAAATATATTAATTAACCATATATTATAGTATTATCCATAATATTACCTACTGAGGTAGTAATATCCGCACTAATAGCACCGGTAGCTCAACTCAACTCAGGCCTCGTGGTCCAACTAGTGGTTGGGTATGCTGCGTCTGCTTTCTTTCATAGATTCCATCTTATCCAATCTTTTTAAAATATTATATTTCATATAAGCTGTGAACCAATCAATATATAACATTTTTCTACATCAGTTACATGTCATGTAAGGCTGAAAATGCACCGCTATATTAATATTATTTAAAAAACAAATAAAATTATTCATCTAATCCAAAAAAAAATAAAACTATAATTTTAATGGTATTTTTAAAAATTATAGCACCTCTACGTCCAGGAACCACAGTTTAAGAATTAAAATATATATATATATATATATAATTTTTTAAAAAATCTTAATAAAAACCATAATCTGAATTTTACATTGTTATTTATTCAATCAAATTATTATAAAGAAAAATTATATTAATTAACAATATATAATAGTATTATCCATAATATTATCTACTAAGGTAGTAATATTTACATAATAGCACCATACAAGGGTTAGGCACTAGTGCCCAACTCGTGCCTGGTCGTACCAACTCTTGGGTGGCTGGCAGTGATGGGTCCATACAGTCCAAATGACACCATAGTGCTTTCCGTTTCTTTCATAGATTCCATCTTATCCAATAAAAAGTTATATTTCATATAAACGGTGAACTAATCAACATGTAACATATTTTTTTATATCAGTTACGTCATGTAAGGATGAAAACGCACCGCTCTATTAACATTATTTTTAAAGACAAATATAATCTAAAAAATTATAATTTTAATGATATTTGTAAAAATTATAGCAACCCTAATTCCAGGAACCACAATTTCAAAATTAAAATCGACAAAAATAAAAAAATATAAAAAAACATATTTTTTTATCTCAATAAAAACCATAAAATCCGAATTTTACATTATTATTTATTGAATCAAATTATTATAAAGAAAATTATATTAATTATCAATATATTATAGTATTATTCATAATATTATCTACTAATGTTGTAATATCTACACAATAGCACCATACATGGGTTAGGCACCGGTGCCCAACTCGTGCCTGGTCGTGCCCAACTTGTGGCTGGTTGTGCTGTGCTCAGGTCAGTACAATCAAATGACACTATAGTGCTTTTAGTTTCTTTCATAGATTCCATCTTATCCAATTTTTTTTTAAAAAAAAATTATATTTCAGATAAATGGTGAACCAATCAACATGTTACGTATTTCTGCATCAATTACGTAATGTAAGGCTGAGAACGCACAACTCTATTAACATTATTTTAAAGACAACTATAATTATTCATCTAATCTAAAAAAATAAAACTATAATTTTAATGATATTTGTAAAAATTATAGCAACCCTAATTATAGGAACCACAATTTCAAAATTAAAATTAAAAAAAATAAAAAAATATATGAAAACATAATTTTTTTAAAAAAAATATTAATAAAAAACATAAAATCCAAAGTTTACATTATTATTGATTTAATCAAATTATCATAAAAAAATTATATTATTTAACAATATATTATAGTATTATTCATAATATTATCTACTAATGTAATAATTTCTATACAATAGAACCATACACAGGTTAGGCACCTATGCCCAACTCGTGTCTGGTCATGTCCAACTTGTGGTTGACTGTGCTCGGGTCAGTACAGTCCAAATGACACCACAGTGCTTTGCATTTCTTTCAAAGATTCCATCTTATCCAATTCTTTTTTTAAAAAATTATATTTCAGATAAGCGGTGAACCAATCAACATGTAACGTATTTTTGTATCAGTTACATAATGTAAGGTTGAAAATGGACCGCTTTATTAACATTATTTTAAAGACAAATATAATTATTCATCTAATCTAAAAAATAATAATAAAACTATAATTTTCATGATATTTGTAAAAAATTATAGCACCTAATTGCAGGACCACAAATTCAAAATTAAAATTAATATATATATATATATAAACAAAATTTTTTGAAAAAAAAAATCTTAATAAAAAACATAAAATCCAAAGTTTACATTATTATTTGCTTAATCAAATTATTATAAAGAAAAATTATATTAATTAACAATATATTATAACATTATCCATAATATTATCTATTAAGGTAGTAATATCTACGCAATAGAACCATACATGGATTAGGCACCAATGCCCAACTCGTGCCTGGTCATGTCCAACTTGTGGTTGGTTGTGTTGTGCTTGGGTCAATACGATCCAAAACGACACTATAGTGCTTTTTCGCTTTATTTCATAGATTCCATCTTATCCACTTTTTATTAAATAAAATTATATCTCGATAAAATGCGTGAACCAATCGACATGTAACGCTTTTTCTACATCGGGCCACGCTATGTAAGTTTGAAAACGCACCGCTCTACTAATATTATTTTAAAGACAAATATAATTATTCGTTTAATCTAAAAATAATAATAAAACTATAATTTTAATGATATTTTTAAAAATTATAGAAACCTACTCCCAGGAACCACAGTTTTAAAATTAAAATTTTAAAAAACAAGCATTAAAATGTGAAAATAATAAACGCATAAAATTTTTTTAAAGAAAAACAGAAATAATTTTTCATTTAAAAAAAATTAAAAACATTTTACTTTTAAGTTTTTTATATTTCTAAATTAATTTTTTTTAAAAAAATTGAAGTGCTTCCAAAATTAAACGCTTCGGTAAGACGGTCTTCTCTTGTGATCGGTGCCAAGTGGCAAACCAGTTTCATCTTCTTCTTCAATTGCGCTTCCTGCCGTGTCTATAAACTAAAAGAAAATAAAAGAAAAACCATACCATTTCTGGCAAAGTTTTCACAAGGATCATCAGGGATTCTTCTTCTCAATCCCCTGCATCTCTAACACCATTCTTTTTGTTTCTCTTTGACTACTGCAAATGGAAACAAAGGAAGAAGAGGATGCCAGCTTGGTGGAAGAAAGAGAAGCAAAGGTGGTGCCTTTACTTTATCCAGGGGTTCACATCAAGAGAAAAGCATGGTTTCTGAAGCCCATTGCAAACACCATGGATGATGGACTCCCTGAAACTCCAGTAACTCATCCTCCGCACTATAAAGCTCCCACCTTTACCTCTGAAGAACCCCACAATGTCAAACTTGAAGGGTGGGTGAACCCACAGGCACTGTGGGTGAAGTGGGTGAGCAAGCTTCAACCACGTTATGGTGATTCATGGAGGAAAGCCGGCATCTTTGATGCAATCCAGGTCTCCACTTACAAAATCAAGAAAAGCCTTTCTTTGGTTCTTGGAGTTGCTGCTTTCTGGTGCCAAGAAACCAATACATTTCTCTTCCCTTGGGGTGAGGCCACTCTCACACTGGAGGATGTCATGGTGCTTGGATGTTTTTCCGTTCTCGGTGAGCCAGTGCAAGGGGAACCTCTTCCTGGTGAGCGAGCAGAGCTTGAATTTCAAATGATTCAAGAGCTGAGAAATTTCAACCAGTCTTCTTGCAAGAAAGCACATCAGTCAGCATGGATGAAGCACTATTACTCTCAAGGTAATGGAGGTGAGTTGGAGCACATTGCTTTCTTGGCATTTTGGTTGTCTAGATTTGTTCTTCCTGTTCATCCTGTAGATACAGTGAGACGCAGTGTGATACCTATTGCCATTAGATTGGCTCAGGAAACAAGGATATCTTTTGCACCTGCGGTACTTGCAAGTCTTTACCATGATTTGGGAATGGTTAAGAACTATGTTCTTGCTAATGGCCAGAGAAGGCAATCTCCCTTTGGTTTTTGGTGGCTAATTTCAAGATACTGCATCTGTGGGTGTGGGAGAGGTTTGTTCCGCTAAGACCAGGGCCTCAGAATTTTTGTAGATTTTTAATACTCCTAGAGCTGCAAGATGGAATGGACTTGATAAGAAATTAGAGATTTCATATGTGAGAGCAGTGATTGAGGAGGGTGGGCACTTCAATGGCGCCCTTATCCTATGATTAGTGTGGATGAAGGGAAATGGTTTACTGGTTGTGTGGATGAAGATGATGAACTGAGATCGTTTGCTCGGTGTTTGAGAATGTGTGAGCTTGTTGGGATCGATTGCATTGAGAAGTACTTTCCAAACAGAGTGGCAATGCAATTTGATTAGATCAAGATATTCCCATGCATGCGCTGAATGAGAATTCAGCTACCTTTGTTGCAGAAAATGCTGAAAGGTTCTATGTCTCGCCGTTGCGCTTTGAACCTTCTAAAACTCTGCTGATATCTTGAATTTTTGGTGGAAATTCAAGGTGTTATTTAGTGGTGTAGTTGAATTTGATGAGAAACCGGGAAATTCTAAGAAGAGTTTTAAAAAATTTCTGAGGGAGCTGCATGCAGTTAAGAAGAGGAAGAGGATGGTTAATGGGAAGAAACAGAGAGATGGAGATTCTTATGATATTAAACTTTTCGATTGGCTTTCTCTGAACAAGCGTACTTCGAGCAAGAAGATGAATCCTGTTGATGATCATTCTATTTCTGCTCCTTCGAATATCAAGGTGAATGGTTTATGTTTAACTGACAAAAAGAGAAGAGCTAAGAAAATTTTGCTGAAAAAGAAGAAGAAGAAGAGACTCTCACATCTTGATGAAGCTAAGAACAAGAGTGATGTATTTACACAAACAGAAGAAGGAGAAAGAAGGCAAAGTAGAGAACCTGCTCAATCTGAGATTAATGATAAAGAGAACATGAATGGAGAGTCAATTTACAGTTCATCATTTATTGAGGAACTTGAAGCAGCGTTTGAGCCTCAACTGGCAAAAATTCAGAGCAATGAAACTGTGAACAGTGTGAATTCAATCAGGAAAGAATCAGAACTTGCAATGCAGATTAAAAAGCTCAAAGAAGAGATTGCTGTAATTGAAGCAAGAGTGATGAGCTTGGATTCCTTGAGAGATGGAAACCCATGCTCAGTAATGCCTTCATCTAGTGTGTGTATATCTGGTAAAGATAAATCTTAATTTTTCTAGTAAATATATAATTATCTTTATGTTAATGAGAATTACTAATTAGTGTTGTATTTTAATAAACTTTGTAATATCATAAATAGTTACAGTTTTGCAATCAAATCAGCTGCTAAATTTTCATGGTGGATGTCTTCAATGATGAGAAATTTAGAAATATTCAGGGGGTCAAAGTGTAAAACATCCGACACTGTTATATAGTGCTCTCAGCTTTCTTCTTCTCCGGATCTCTTCGAGCTTTATTTTGCAGAAAACCCCCTGATAAAACTCGAAATGGCAAACGCTTGGAAGAGAGAGCGAAGCACGCCATTGTTCTCATGGAGAACACTGCTTCTCATCCCTCTCGTCATCTCCGTCTACTTCCTCTTCGCCTTCTTCTCCTCCTCTTCTGCAAACCCTAACCCAATCTCCATTCCCAAAACCTTGGCTTTTGCTTCATCGTCTCCGATCCGTCCCTTCAACTGCTCACAATGCCCGCAGGCCACCCCCGTCTTTGCCAGTGTCGTCGAGGGCGTTGCCCACCCATTCCTCTACTCCCTCGCCGATCTCGGCACCCTCCCTGATAAGCCCCACAAGAACATTGCCCGCATGCTCAAGGGCAAGCCCTTTCGCCGCCCGGACATCTCCGTCACCATCCAAGACTACCTTGCGTCCAAGAGAGCTGCAGTTAGTGAAGGGATCGTTGTCGATGTGGGGGCCAATGTAGGCATGGCGACTTTCGCCGCCACCGCCATGGGGTTCCATGTGGTGGCATTTGAGCCGGTGTTCGAGAATCTTCAGAGGCTCTGCGATGGACTATTCTTGAATCGAGCTTGGGATCGGGTTTCTCTGTTCGCCGCCGCAGCTTCCGATCGGATCGGGAATATCACTTTCCACAAGGTATTCTTTTGCTTTAAAAAAACGATTTTGGAAACCCTATGAGTATTCGAGACTTGAATTGAAGTTTATTTATTTAACTAAGGCTTGTTTCTTTGATTTAATTCTTAATTTGGAGGGTATTTATTGATGCAATGGATCTCGAAGTGAGTGCTCATTGATTTGATGGCAATGGGGCTATTCCTTTGAGCTTGTGGAATTGGAAAGTTTACTGTATGATTAAGTACTGAAATTATTGTAATATTGTAATATTGTTTGTAACATACAACTGAAATTGGGAAGTCATTGAACTAGTTTGATTCATTTACACTCATTATGGAGGAAAATGAAGAGTGATGTTGCTTTGAGCTTGTTTAATTGGATAGTTTACTGGGATTAAGCGCTCATAAAATGGAGGGAAGTATGAAATTATTGTCGTGCAAGCAATTTTAGAAAGGGGACAGAACTTGGTAACATTGGACATACAACTGAATTTGGAAACATAGTCATCGGATGGAATTACTCACATGTTTGAGTTATTTGCACTCATTAGGAAATGGGAATGAAATTGAATGAATCCCATTTTTTCTCTTGAGAGTCATTTGTCATGTGAAGATCTCATTCTCGTTATATCAATTTTGTGCAATGTCTCATTTCTTGCTATGCACTGTTTTATTTTTACTAAGTTGATTATGAACTTAGTGGATTGTATGGGCTTTGAATGGGGAAGTGATGTTATTGGGGAGAAGGTTTACGTCATTGGACCGTTAAAAATATGTTAGGCATGAATTTATGTTTCTTTTATTCTCTTTAGAATGGCAAAATATAGCAATGATGACTTCTTACAATTGGTAAGTGCTCACCAAGCAAGGTTCTATAGCACAGCATTGATGTGCCTTTGATTTAGGTTTATGTCTAGCGTCATCTATGTAGATCATATGATGTGTAGGCTGTTATGAGATATCAAGAGTGCGAATTTTCTCTTTCTCAAAAATTCAACCTGTTTACCTCTTGCAACAGCACCTCATGCATGTGCAACTACTTAGAACTTACCTCAACCCACAATGGAAGGAAGAATTTTAGTAACAACTTCAGCAACACAAATTTTCAATGTTCCTTTTATTGCACTTAGTGGGGGTCCTTTGCCTCACCCATTTGCAATATTAAAAATGATCAATTTGGAAATGTGGCATGAACTGAAACCATAATTAATAACACTCAGTTGTTTTAATCCCTAAAATTTAAAGTATTTCCCTGTAAAATGCTTGAAATTCAAAAACTGGATAATTCCTATCTTTTTGGTCACATATGCTAAGTCAAATGACTTTGTGTCTTGTTTCAAAATGAATCAGTTGGTTGGACGCCTTGACAATAGCGCAGTCTCTGCTACTGGTGCAAAGTTGGCATTCAAGTCTCAACCAAGAGATTGCCATAGAAGTGCCATCAATTCCTTTTAGACGAAGTAATTCCCTGATTCAGTGAGAGTGTTGCTGATCAAGATTGATGTCCAGGGCTGGGAATATCATGTTCTCAGAGGCGCTTCAAAAACTGCTGTCAAGAAAAAGGCGAAGCACCATATCTCATCTACGTAAGAAGATGAAAGACTGCTTCAGGCCAGTCAATAGCAGTGTCGATGAAACTCAGAAGTTTTCAGTAAGGTGGGCTATCGTGAAATGTGAAAAGCACTCAAACAGATGCTCACTGCACAAAAAGATTAGTTGCTTCACTGCTTTCAACACGGTTACATATTTATGCATTCATTTCCTCAGTGCAGGAAATTGTAAAGGTCATTAGTTGATAGTTCCACCATCAGTTTATGATATGCCACGAAAGGAAGTTGCCTTGAATGCAGAATATCTTCGAGTGTTGTAAGGGAACTGTCATGTTATACTTTGCAGAATAGGGAATTGTAATGTGACAGAATCAACATGCTTAGAACCCTCATTGTTTTGTTGTTCATAGTTTGAAATTTTTAACCACATTCTTTCCTCCATGCAAAATTGAGATCAATGAAATGATTTCCTTTAATTTCAATGAATAAGGGCTTTTACCGAGCAGCATTGAAATGATATCCAAGGAAATTACTGCAGAGGGGTTTTTTACAGAAAAGAAAGATAAAATTGAACTCCAGAATGAACCAATAATTGAACCATAACAGTATACATTGCACATAGGAATACAATAATTGTGTTAGTATCATCAGTACACAGGGACTCCAATTAAAGAACCGAGAAACACCCAAAACAATGAGAATAAAAAGGGATGGCATTCACAAAAGATCATTTGATTTTCTACTTAATGAGTTGTTGTATATTAATCTCCCAAGCTGACGCCAAATGAACCATCATCTGCTCTGGAGTTGGTCCATCCCAGTCCTCTGGTGGTTCCATTGCACTAGCTTCATGGAGGTCCAGCAAAATCTGTCTCTTTCCTTCCAGGGAGATTCCAAGGAATTCAGGTCCATTTTCAATAACCATGTCAGTTAACTACAAAACAAAACAAAACCGATAAAAATGCCTGTTGACAAGCAGCGAAAAGTAAAAACAATAACAAGAAGTAAATTTTTTGGCCGGAAGACCCACAAGGTACCTGTTGAATCCAGGTAAGAGCCATATCAAACAAGCTTTGCTCAAGCAGAAACTGTCCAACTGCACGCAACATCTCACCCGCAATATCACTAGAAAGTTGATCCATGACTGGACCAGATTTGTCCATCAGCTTCACAAGCAAAAGGTCATCACCGGCAGACAGCACTTCAGCATATGCAGAATCGACATCACCGGCATGAAGAGCATCCATAGCACGAGTCCATAATGCCCACAATGGCCCTCGGTCCTGACCTGTGTTATCAACTGCTTCAGCATCTAATTCGCGAATAGCCCCCTGGAAGCACCTCGGGGTTCCATTATCTTCTCCGGCCACCCCTAATAGCTTCCAAAGTTGCTTCATCCTTTGATGCTTGCCAAATGCTTCTAGCAGATGGACCTCGCCAAGCCTAAATGGTCCTTGACCCTGTCCCACGCCTCCTGGTACCAACTTGATCACTGTCTCGTTCAGTTCTGCAATCTACCATCAACAGGACTGGCACCTATACCTCTTCTAGAGCCCTACAAGTCCACTCTTGGAGCATTATATGGATATGAATCCCAAGCTTCAGCATCTGATCTCCAAGGAGGATCCCCGTCCTCTTGATCCAGAGATCATATTATCAGACGACAGAAACCTTTCTGCAAAATGGCATCTCGTCCATCACCAACCCGACTCATACTTTGAGCTTGAATATTCATGATAGCCATTAAACTTGCTTGAAGACCTACCAGGAGACCCTTCAAAAACCCAGCATCACATTGCCACCTCTCCTGCCAGATGGTACTGCCAAATCTCTTGCCATTTCTCAACTATTCTCCAGACCTCTAACTCTGTTTTCTAAAGTAATCATACTATCATGTGAGCCTCCCATGAAGTCCTGAAATATATTAAGGAAAAACATGAAACAAATCTAGCCAGAAATTTGGGAATACAGATTCAGAGATAGTTGCTAACCAAAACCGAAGCACTATTTATATAGTACAGTTTTAAAAGGATAAAAACTAAGCCTGATTCATGCAACTACCAAGCACAAATAACCTCAATTTAATTTTCCGATTCTGCCGATGCATGGGGAACAGGACATGGTCTAACAAATGCTATGTGGTAGTTTATGAATATGTGATCTGAAGAATAGCTCAAGCCAATCACTGGTAATCTATGTAACTTTAAGAGATACTGCTATTTTTTTTATTTCTGGTAATTCTAGCTGAAAATACAAGTATGTGAACAAACCTGCAACATGTTCATGATATTAGCTTGCTGCCTCTCTAATTGTGATAATTGCTCTGGATGGCTAACCACTTCCCTTTGCTATTGTTGAAGGATCCTTCCACAGGGCCATCCGCTCGGGATGTATTTACACGAGCAATTGCGGATCTTTCTTGACCAAATTCATTTCTATCGCCAATATCAAAGGATCGAGACTTTGAGTCTTTAGCTTTAAGTCCCTCTTTGTTCTGTCCACCTATCTTGGCTGAAGTCATCTACATCTATGCACCCTGTTATACGCCTCCAAGTCGCTTTCTCTGCATTGTTGTAATTAAAGTCACCTCGCCTCCTGCTTTCATTTGATTCATGGTAAGTATTTCCATTGTGACTTGATGGAGCCCCTGGGATGACTCATCATTTGATTCTGGTTCTTCTTCACCCTGTGAATTGGAAGACTGGATACACCTGGTGAGGTAACACCACTTCAATATCACCAGAACTCCTTGTTTCCAAGTTTCTGAAAAATTCTATATTAAACTCTTTGTCAGTTAAAGATGGTGCTCTTCTTCAGTATCACTGCAGCCTTTTCTGGTATGCTGATTGGTTTTCTTTGGTGGCAGAATCACCAGCAATAGGTGAAGAAGCAGTAGAAGAGTCTTTTAAAGATTCTGGTTTCTTATTTGCTGATTTTGACCTTTTCTGGTCTAATTTCTCTTCGGCATCTGCTGATTCATTGTTTTTACCATCTGCAGCATTGAGTACGCAAAAAAAGGAACCTCAAATTAGACTGCTGGTTCCAATAGAATATAAAGGGAGACAATGAGGAGAGTATATAAGACTGGCCTTTTGAGCCCTCTTGAAATTCCATCTTCTCCCTTTCCAGCAACCTTCTTCCATAAGCTTAGTGCTTCCTATGATGCTATCTCTGGACAGGTTTCACCTGAGAAACCAAGAATGCAACGTTCCATTTAATGATTAATTTCACCACATCAATTTCTCAGGTCAGGACACCCGTATTTCTCCAGTCAATATAAAAATATCTCTATTTTTAACAGCACAATGCTATCTAGCTCAATATCCACAGAAAGACAAAACATAAAAGAGCCACCTTATCAAAAACGAGAAACCCTCAAGAGCAGCTATTGTTGCAGCAGTACCATCAGCAATCAAATGGTTTAGGTTGAGATGCCACACACAGAGAGAGTATCGGCAGCTGCTTTCTCGAGCTGCCCAGTCACTATTATCTAGACAATCACGAATACCTGCAGTATTGGCTGAATATTCTGAGGAGTGACAGTTCCCATCTGCAACAACACAATAATGGCGAATCAGATGAATTGGGTGTTTATAACTGAGATTTCTCTCCCAACTTACTAGAAGAACAACAACTCCTTCATCCAAATCAAACACTACACTGCTCCAGGATTATGGAGGAGTCAGCGAGAGAAAAGAAAAACAACGGAAAATGAAGAAAGAAAACAACAGCAGAAAATCCTATCAAAAATACTCCTTTTCCTTTGCTTATCTATCAAAAGTACCATTCTTGTGTTCTTCGCAGGGTCACCATCAATTGCAAACCAATAAGATTCAGCATGATAAATCTAGAAAGATAAACGCCCTAAAAATCACGACTTTATGTAACCCTAGAAGAAAAAGCAGAAGAATTTCCAAAATGAGAGCAAACCTGGGCCAAACTAGAGAGCAGTAACGGAAAGCAATGCGCCCTTAGCAAGAAAGCTCTGACCGGAAAGAGACTTTGCAGATCCTCGGCAAGCTTCTGGAACGCAGCGCCACCAGCAGCGGCCCCAGCGGACTCCACGATCTTGG
The DNA here is from genome assembly GCF_009730915.1 of Dioscorea cayenensis subsp. rotundata. NCBI lineage: Eukaryota > Viridiplantae > Streptophyta > Magnoliopsida > Dioscoreales > Dioscoreaceae > Dioscorea > Dioscorea cayenensis. The sequence goes on from NC_052478.1 coordinate 1,438,636, forward strand.
CCAAGCATGTGGCGGCACCGGCCTGCACGGTCTTTATTCCTGTTCCCCCATCGCCTCCAACAACGGCCTGACGAACATGGTAACAACCGGCGACCCAGCCGCATCATCGCCGCCGCCACTCGGCCGAATGTAGAGCGTTGCAAGAGAGCCCTGCAGCGTCGCGGCAGGCATCACGCACAGATGAGTCAGAAGACGGGTCCTTCAACCGGCGGGCGATGGGAAATGATCTTAGGAGGTGGGAGGAAGCGGCATCGTGAGCAGCACATAGAAGAGCAAGAAGACGAAGGGGTTCACGGCGGGCGACGGTAGGGGCAGGCTTAGAGTCGGTAGCACCGGCGGAGGGCTCAGGAAGGAGGGAATGGAGAAGAGTAGAACCCCATCAGGAGGAATCGTACGGATGATCTTCTCAAGGTCGTCAATGGCAATCTGGTGGGTATCACGGTCGGAGAGCTTGAGAGGGAGGAAAGGATGCGGCCCCTTGAGCTCAAACCATGGCGGCGTGGGAGGAAAGGGAAGGGTTTGTGGTCGGAGCGGCGGAGGTGGCGGTGGCGGAGGGTTTCGAGGTTGAGATGGATCTTTGGCATTTCGGCTGACGGCTCGATATATAAGTGGGCCATCCTCTTGTGATCTTCTCCGATGTGGGACTAATGTTAAAGGAGTAGTTTGAGATCTAGAGATTCATAGAAACGGAGAAGATTGCAGGCAATGTGAGAGTTTTGGGATCTGGAGAGAAATTGAGGATGTGCGTTTGAGTAAATGGGTAAAGGTTTTTATGATGGTTTGAGGTTAAGAAGAGGGAATCAAAATGGGAGATTAATTAATGGGAGGATTAGATGGGGAAAAATAGTAATTAGTGAGGATAAAGAAGATGATTTAGGTGGATTAGTAGGAGGTATTGCTTGTGATGAGTGAGTGGTGATGTTTCACATGACTTTTGAGATTCACGTGAAAAAGAGGGAATTTTTGTTGTTGTTTTTGGATTATAAAAAGAGTTTAAAGAGGGAAAGAAGAAGAAGGATTTGGAAATGGTGGGATTAGTTTAGTTTGTATTGGTTTTTAGATGAGAGATGAGAGAGAGTACTTGAAAAGTACTGTTTTTTTCTTGGTTGTTTTTGTTGCAGTTGTTGCATTGACTAGTATTTAATTTAATTTACCCCGCACTATTGAACTCCAATAAAGTTGGTTTTTGAAAATTCTTTGTCTTATTTTAGAAAAATGAAAATTTTTGTTGAAAACATTGAGAAAGTAGTTGCAAACGGTCAAATAAAAGGAGGGGGAGATAAGTATGAGAGGCTGCCACGTAATACCAAAAGTAAGGAAAGCTGATAGAAAAAGAGAACACAAGTCTACGGACACAATTTGTCTGATATCTATACTTTAAACTCGTTTGGCAGATGTCCTCCCCGATCTCCCATCCTGTGTCCCTATTGCTGGAGGAGGCCACTGTAGAGCAGGACTGGGAGGTCCTCATCCATAAAATCAATGTTAGGCTTACCTCTTGAAAAACGAACTTCTTTCTTTATATGGCAGGTTTACACTCTGTCAATTCTGCACTTTCTCGCGCTACCTCACTTATCGATGTCGATTTTTTCTGCTCTGCCTAAGTGTTTCCAACAGTGATTGATCATATATGAGAGACTTTCTCAGTCCAGACCTGGACATCGACCATCCTAAGTGGTCGCCGTCAAATACCCTCGAACTCTGGACACTGATTAAAACATATTCAGCAGACACTACAAGCATAGCAGTATAATTTTTCACAGTAGAATCTTTGCCGAGTAAAACCCCATGGCAAAATAATATATGACCTAAGTCAGTAAAAGTTTTATAAAAGATTTCTGCTAAAGAAAGAGATAGTAGTGATTGATATAAAATGCTTCCGCATCCAAGGACTCGAAAAGCGTAAGACTAAGTGATCTTGAATGTCAGTACTATAATCCAAGGACCATTGATAATTTAGAAGGATCTTTTGAGAATACTATTTTTGTAAATTCAGGGACCATTCATGAGTTTTTCAGGGACTGTTTTGTAAGGAATTATGTTTTGAGGGACTAAATGTAAATTTCGGCTGAAAGTTAAATTCTGGAGAAAAATCTATGAGTCGATGTTGTTCATCTTCTTCTCCACCATTTTCACACAAGAATCTCGAGAGTTATGAAGAAAACGAGAGAAATTAGAGGCTTTTAAAGAGAAAGATCGTGAGATCACGGAGATAGCTCACGAGTCCCTTTGTGAAGGGTTATTTTTGGTTTCGAACGATATATAAATTTTAGTAAAAGTTCGGAACAACAACGCTCGAATTTAATCATGTTTCTGGAGTATTTTATCGATTTAGGTACCGAAATCACGTTAGATTATCGCTGACGATCGTTTGATCGAAATTACTGAAACCTTTTCAGAAACATGATGAAATCATGTTGAAAACGTGACGTAGATCGCTAATTCACCGTAGCTGCATCAGTAGTAATCGAGATTAAAAATTTGTATTAGCTTAATTAAATCAATGTACTACGACGATTGCGAGATAATGACAACGGTTGGGATTGAAATGCGCTGAGTTACCCTAAGTCGAATCTGGGCTGGATCAAACCAAGTTTCGCACTCAATCGATCGAGTTGAATTAATTTGGTTGAGTTGCTCGGATCAAATCAGGTTGAGATAGGTTTGGGTTTGTTCAGTTGATTTGGGTTAAGGGTTTTGACTGAACCAAGTTGGTTCAAAGGATTTTGAAATAAAAATTGAGTTGGTTCAAGCTGGTTCAGTTTGATTGAGTTTTATTTCAAGTACAATTGAGCTTGGTTCAATGGAATCGAGATCGGTCTCGTGATCAGCTTTTAACCTGTTTAGTCTAAATTGAGCGATGGTGTTTAAGGGCAATCGAAAGTTTTCACTGATTACGAACGCCGGATTTTAACCGATCGGAGTGAGTCCACAGAGAATTGATTATTATTTTTGTATTTTCTTTGAGTTTAAATATATTATTTATTTTATTATATTATTCGTCATAGCTGTTGTTCACTGGGCCTAGATGAGTTCCGCGCCTGAAAGAAGCGAACCCAGCTGATACCCAGTGCGTGAGTCTAGAATGGCTTATTATTTTAAATAATTGATTAATTATTATTATTTTGAAATAATTATTTAACTGCAAGATTTTGCAAAAATAATCGCTTTTAAGATTTCTTTTTATCATGTTTAATTACATGATAATGTTGAGGTGTATACGATATTTATTTGCCGCTGATGTTCCCCGACAATCGTATCGATACATCAATTTTCGTATAATTATACGTATTTATAAATAGTATAAAACATGTATACGTGATTTAATTATTC
>NC_052478.1:1442968-1487500 GCF_009730915.1 Dioscorea cayenensis subsp. rotundata
AGGGGTGATGTTGCCAATGGAGTTGGACTTTTCTTTTGGTATGCGAAAATATCAAGTGTTGATCACCGAGGAAAGAGGGGCTCTCCCATCTTTCTTGCGCTCAACAGGTATGTATGTGATGAAGGAAGTCGCTGGGGTGGGTGCTGGATCGGTGGGGATGCTTCCACAACCGCTGCCATCTTTGTTGGCAGATAAAGGAAAGAGGCCGGTGATGGAGGAGACGCTGGACCGACCGGGGGATGACAGGAGACAGGTTTCTCCTGGAGATAGGTTAAGGGAAAGACGGAGTAGTATTAGGATGTTGACAGAGGAAGGTGGGGGAGTCACACTCCTGAGGCGCTGTTCAGATGAGAAGATGGGGGAAGAGAGTGTTCTTCTGGCCCACCCACCGTTGGTTAAGTGTAGCTCCCACGGAGTAGATCGTGGCAACGCGCATACGGCTTTACCGCTGGTCGAGCGACGCTCCCACGGGGGTCAGACAAGAGAAGGTCCCCGACGTCCGACGAGCCTTCGGACCGTTGGTCACTGCTCTATGGATAGCGAGGCTCGGTCTTCCGAGCGGGATAGGAGTGATGGAGGAGAGTTGGTGAAGGCACGGGGCTCTAAAGACCGATGTGTCGAATGGAGAGCGAGAGTTCCTTCTTCTGGGGGCCATGGTCCGGACGCGCCAAGTGACGTGGGCGAGGCTGGTGGGTACGAGGTTGTCGAGAGGTCTGAGGTTGCCACGTTGGCACCGAATCTCGAGCTGGATATTGGCTCTCCGAAGGTGTTGATCGATGGTCATGTTGGTATGAAGGGGGTGGAGACCAAGGACGAGTCAAGTGGGGGCCCAATCGATGCTATGGCACGAATGGGTGACAATGTTGGGCTGGCAGTGGGCCAGCAGTTGGGAGTCAGTGGGCCAGCAGTTGGGCTTGGGGCATAGTGATTGGAAGGAATTTAATATGGATGGGCTTGGTGATCCGATTCTTCTTTGTGAAGTGGATAATGATCCATTAGTCTTTGATTCTAGCAATGGTCCTGGGATGGGCCGTGAAGTTGGCTTATCTTCTGTGGGGGAACATACTAATTTTGGGTTGAGGCCAACATTGAAAGGTGAATTTAGCACCATTGGACTTGCGGCTCAGGTTAATTTTGGGGATATATCTGTTCATCCAGAGCTCATTCCCCCTGCTGGTTTTGCTTGGAAGTTCTCTGAGGGGGTGTGGGCCCTGTTCCCAGAGATTGTTGGACGGGGGGTTATTGAGGCTAATGAAGATAGTGATCAGGACCAGGCGATCTCGTGATCTGAGGGGAAAGGTATTTCCCAGTCAGCTGCTAAACTATCTTCGGAAGGGGAGGAAGACTCGGATGACTCGGTTACTGATTTTGAAAGGAACTTGCAGGAGATGTTACCAGGCCTGCATGGAAGCAGTTCTCCTGGAAGCAAGGTCCCTCCCAAAGGATCAAGAAGGAGCGAAAGACAGAAGAAACCATCCTCAAGATTCAATGCAGAGGCAGGATTCATCCCGGAACCGCCGAGATCAACTAAGAAGAAGACGGCCCGAGAAGGTACTTCCTCCTTACCTCTTCTCTTATCTGATTGGTCTAATGCTCAACTTGCTAGTTATTGCAATGCTTGTGGTATTGTTTTCACTGAGTTAGCAAGTGATTGCCTAAATTGTCTGCGAGCAATTGAGTTATCTAGTCCTAATAAAGGGCTAGACCAGGCGGAGACCTCTGCTGAGGTCCGCGTTCTAGCATAGTGTTTATGAATATTATCACTTGGAATGTAAAGGGATTGGGGAGACCGGCAAAAAGGTTCCTTGTTAAAGATTTTTTGGGTCTCCACTACGTGGAGGTTTGTTGCTTGCAGGAATCCAAATTAGAACTGGTTACTCAAGCTACGTGGAAAAAGATTGGGGGTACTAGATTGGATCAATTCGTGTTTGCTCCTGCAAAAGGTACGGCTGGAGGTTTGATCGTGGGTTGGAATGGTGATTTCTTATTCGGGACTTTAGAGAAGATGGGGATATTCAGTATTACGGTGGCTTTCCATGACAAGCGCGACAACTTCCGCTGGAGGTGTACCTCGGTCTATGGGCCTAACGCGAGAGACCAAAAACTAGGGTTTTGGGAGGAGCTCAGAGGTTGCGGTGGTGATCTTCTCACTCCATGGATTATCTGGGGGGACTTCAACGCAATTTTCTCAATTGAGGATAAACCCTCAGGGGCCCCAAACCTTCAGGAGTTACGTCCGGCCAACCAATTCTTGTGGGATCTTCATCTACTGGAGCCACCTGCGATTGGGAGGAGGTTTACTTGGACAAATGATCAGGTGGATCCGATTTGGGTGAAATTGGACAGATTCTTTGTGAATAGACCCTGGTGGGATAGATTCCCATGGCTGATTCAAAATAGCCTGCCGAGGTTGGGTTCTGATCATGCGCCCATTCGGCTCGAGGTGGGAGGTCACCTCTCGGTCCAGAGGACCTTTAGATTCGAACAAGTTTGATTTACGGCGGAAGGGTTTAAAGAGCTTGTGCAATAATGGTGGGGAGATTTGCGGCCCGTAGGTTGTGGTGCCTTTGTGGTTGCTAAGAAGCTCGCTGGGCTTAGGGAGCGCCTTCGGGCTTGGGCCAAAGAGAGTTTTGGGTCGATCAAACTAAAGAAATTATGCCTACTGCAAGAGGTCGAGAGATTGGATATCTTGAAGAAATCTAGAAGCCTGTTACATAATGAATTGGCCCTTGAGCAGTCTCTTATTCAGTCTTTGGCAGATATTAACAAGCAAGAGGAAATTTACTGGTGTCAACGATCTACACTCCAGTGGCTGCAGGAAGGGGATGGGAATACTAAATTCTTCCATGTTGTGGCGAATGGGAGGAAATGTCGAAATCTTATTCCGGGGTTCAATTAGAACAGGAAACTGGTCTCTGAACCAAAAGAAATTGGGAGGTTATTCGTGTCTCGTTTTCAATAGCAGTTCGGAAGTAAGCGCACCTCGAGGTTCAAAGTTGATCTCCAGAAGCTCCTGGAGAAAAAGCAGCATGTGGATCTGACAGACTTAGAACGGCCTTTTACTATGGAAGAGATTAGAGATGCGGTGTTCAGCTTAGGGGGGGGGACAAAGCCCCGGAACCCGATGGTTTTCCGATGTTTTTCTTCAAGCAATTTTGGGAAACAATCAAAGATGACATTTTCATACTCTGCGATGACTTCTATGCAGGAAAGGCTAACTTGGAAAGGATAAACTGGGCTAACATTGCGCTCATTCCAAAGGTGGAGTCTCCTGAATCCCCGGGTGACTTCAGGCCAATCAGCCTTATTAATTCGTCTCTCAAAATCATCTCTAAGCTCTTGGCTATCCGTTTGGGAAAAGTAATGAATGACTTAGTTGATTCTGCCCAATCTGCTTTCTTGCGGGGCAGATGTATCCTAGATAATGTTGCAATCGCAGAGGAATTGATTTTCAGTTTGAAGAAAAGAAGGATGCCTGGGTACATTCTGAAAGTGGACTTTGCTAAGGCGTTTGACCTTGTGGACTGGGAATTCTTATTGGATTTGCTCAAAGCTAGGGGATTCGGGTCTAAGTGGTTGGGTTGGATCAAGAGAATTCTTGCTTCTACCAAAGCTAACGTGTTAATCAATGGGGCTCCTAATGGCTACATTCGTTACTGTAGAGGGTTACGACAGGGTGATCCTTTATCCCCGTTGCTTTTCATCTTGGTTACAGATGTGCTTTCCTCGATGTTCAGGCATGCTCTCGACTCTAGGATTCTGGTCGGGGTGCCACTCGACCCGGGTAGGAATAGATGCAACCTGCATTTCGCGGATGACCTTCTGGTCTTAACCACAGGTGGGCTGGAGGACCTTAGAATTGTTAAGCTAATATTATTGCTGTTTGAGGGGTTGGCGGGGCTCCAGGTAAACTTCTCTAAGACGTGCTTATTCTAGGTTAGAACGGGGGTCCTCCCGGAGACTGCGGCGGCCGAGACTTTGAATTGTGCGGTGGGGTTGCTCCCGGTTACTTATTTGGGCGTACCTCTTTCGGGAGGCAGGCCACGCAAACAAGATTGGGAGGTGCTCATAGCAAAAGTGCGACAGAGGCTGTCGGCTTGGAAAAGTAGACACCTGTCTATTGGTGGTCGCCTTACACTATTGAACTCAGTGTTATCGGCATTACCAACTTATTGGATGTCTATCTTCAGGTTACCTTCTTGGGTAGTTCGCGCAATTGACCAGATCAGAAGGGACTTTTTATGGTCAGGGCCTGACATCGATAAGCCCAGGTGCCGGCTTGTTAGCTGGAAAGCCCTCTGTCGTGATAGGGAGCAAGGAGGCTGGGGGATTCTTGATCTAAATAACTTTAATAAGGCGTTGTTAGGGAAGTGGTTGTGGAAATACGCGAATGATCCAGATTGGGAAGGGACTGAAGTAATCCATTTCAACTATGGTAGTGTTAGCTGGGACATGTTCCCGCGCACTAGTGGAAGGATGTCTTTTTTCTGGAAAGGTGTTCTGAAGATTCTTCATGTGTTAAGGTGTTGTGTTACGAGTACAATCAACTCCGGCTCGGAAACTTTCTTCTGGAAAGATCGGTGGCTCAATGGGAGAACACCTATGAATGTGTGGCCGGAGCTTTATTGTGAGAGTAGGTGGCGAGATGCTACCTTTGAGGAGCTGGGCCATCTGCTTGAGAATCAACCATATTGTGAGGATGAGGGTGTTATCTAAATTGGGGATAGATGGAGGGCCAGGGCTCAGGATGGGAGAGATTTAAAAAAATGGTCGATCAATGGTAATGGTATGTTCTCAGTGAAATCCCTGTACAACTTCCTAAATGATGGGGGTACCAGGTGTGAGGTGGCGAAGTTCTTTTGGAAAAGCAAATGTCCCAAGAAGGTTAATATTTTCAATTGGTTAGTCTGGAAGAATAAGATTCTGTCACTAGAAAATTTGGAGATCAGGGGTTGTAACAATCTCCCGACTGCAACATGTATCATGTGTCATTCGAAATCTGAATCGGTTGACCACTTGTTCCTTCACTGCCCTTTTCCTCAGGAGATGTGGGGGTACTTCCGCAGGACTCTGCTAATGCCTGAACCCCCTAACTCGATGCGTAGTATTTGGCTGGATTGGCGAAATTTGGTGAGACCGAGTAGCAGGCTTGCGGTGGACTTAGTTAGCAAGGCGTTAATCTGGAACATTTGGCTTGCCCGAAATGATAGAATGTTTAATGATAAATTTCTTCCAGCACACTACATTGCCCTTAAAATTAATTGCATGCTCCTTTCGTGGTCCGATGCTCTTGCAAATAAGGAGTAGGCGAAACTGGAAGATATGATGACTACGGTTCGGCGCAACCTGGACTTCACTGGACCGAGGAGCCGGATGGACAGGATGGAAATGATGGAATCAACGGCCGAGGAGGCACTCGACGGTAACATGGGCTAGTGGTTTCTTCTGAGCAGGGGGAGGGTGCGCTGTGCACCTAGGGAGGGTGTTAGTCGCTCGTGTCACTTCTTGTGGTGTGAATGGGTTTTGTATCTCCTATGTGATTTTGTACTGTGTTCTCTCTTTAATTGAAGTGGTTTATCCACTTTTTTTTTTTAAAAAAAATAATAAATTAAAAATAAAACAGTGCAAAATATATAGAGATTATAAAGAGAAAGAAGACACCAAACAAACAGAAAATCTACTAATCATGGATGAACAACATGACATAGAGAAAAGCTAAAATAGACAAGCCAAAAATGCGCCAGAAGAAAGCGATGAGGAAAAAATCATCTTCCCATGTCTCACATGCTATTAGTTCATGAGATTAGTCAGATCCCAAATTAGTCAATGACTCATCAGTCACTAGGATCACTGGCATGGGATCCCAATAACTCAAACTATGCTTCATAGATTAAATCAAATCCATCATCTTTTGTCTTTTAGCTTCAAGAACTGTAGACATCTAAAAAATAAACATGTGCTTAATTTCAAAATCAGTGAGATTGATGAGAGCAATTTAAAATTGAAAGTATACTTGTTATGTTCTAACCAAATGTTCTATAATAACGGCCGTAGAAAAGATATCCCAAGTATTTTTATCAACAGTTCAGAGGTTTGGTTTCTAATGAGCCTAAAAGTCACCTGAGGAGTAAGGGAGTTATGGGAGTCCAAGAATGTAGCTCGGTAGTTCGAAATGCCTACAATGGCTCAAGTGGTTCGAAATGCCTACAACCAAAGGGCATTAGAGGAAGAGACATCCAATGGATTCAATATCTACATGGCATGGCACACATGTGGTAGTTTGGAGCTTATTACATCCTCGGATGGCAAGATTTTATAGATTAAGAATCTTGTTGTTCCAAACCAACCAATTAAAAATATACGTAATAATTATATACTCTGTTGTCATTGAGCTTGACGACATTAACCTTTTATTGCAGTATTTGTACCATCTTCAAACCAGACAACAGAATCCCAACAAGTTTAGCAATCTCTATTTTGTGTTTTAAATAACTTCCAATACTTATTTACTTTATTAAATCAAAATCTAAAATCATTCAATGAATTAGAGATACCAAGCATCATATCTTGTTAAAAGGGACTAGATTCCTGAAGAGATGGTCACTAGATGCCAATAATCTTTAGTCCGGCTCTTATTCAAGTTCTTATCAATCTCTTAAACCAAAATGGTTTAGCGCCAAACTAATACTAAAAAGTTTGACAATAACAAAGCATCAAGTAGCCTATACTAAATATAAGATCACCAAAACACCGGCGAGAGATGGATTAAGGACCGAATAAATAAATATGGATCAATATCCAAGCTCTCACTCTTTGGGGGACCAACGGTGTTTCTCACCGGCCCAGCAGCAAATAAGTTCATCTTCTCTAGTGACTCGCTCACTCTTAAGCAGCCACAGTCCATCACAAGGATCATTGGAAGCCAGAACATGATGGAACTTATAGGTGCTGATCATAAGAGGGTTAGAGGTGCAGTCAGTTACTTCTTGAAACCTGAGATCTTGAGGAAGTATGTTGGTAAAATTGATGAAGAGATCAGACAACACTTCAGAACCAACTGGTTGAGCCATCAACAAGTTAAGGTAATGACTCATATGTATTTTTTTTTTGGACAGCAAGTTGGTGTATTTTTATTTGTTATACAGGTCTGATAGATGTTGACTTCACACCAAGCCATACCTAATTTGTTGTATTTAATTCTTGCTGTCGAAATCCTGATGTTTAGCCAGATGTTAGTTTAATATCAAGAATGGAATTGTTCAAAGGAATTAAAACATACCAATTAAAGAAGAAATCAAAGTCAATAGTAAAGGTCATCCCTGCGCTCTGTTTTGCAGGTTTCACCATCAATGAAGAGTTTGACATTCAATGTCATTTGCTCCACAATATTTGGGATTAAACAAGGAACAACCAGAGAAGCTCTAGTAAATGAGTTCAATAAGATGTTGGCTGGAATGTGGGCAGTGCCTATAAACTTGCCCTTCACTCACTTCCATAACAGCTTGAAAGCGAGAGAAAAGGTTGGGAAGATACTCAACAGAATCATAGTAGAGAAGAGGAGTGCATTGCAGAGAGGTGAGTGTTCCTCAGAGGACGAAGATCTCATAACTTACTTAATTAGCTTGGGTGCTGATAAAGGAGAGACCTTAACTGAGGAAGAGATCCTGGACAATGCCGTGCTTTTGATGATCGCCGGACATGATACAACGGCTATCGTTCTCACTTTCATTGTTCGGCAGCTCGCCAATGATCCAATCATTTATGCTAGTGTTGTCAATGGTAATAATACTTGATCATATGAAATTTATGAATGTGTTTGATTCTCGAATGACTTCAAATTGAACTGCAGAACAAGAAGAGATAGCTAAAACTAAAGCACCAGAGGAGGCTTTAACATGGGATGATCTTCTTAAGATGAAGTATACATGGAGGGTAGCTCAAGAGATTTTGAGGACAATTCCTCCACTCTTTGGTGGATTCAGAAGAGTGATCAAAGATGTTGAATTTGGTGGTTATCTCATCCCCAAAGGATGGCAAGTAAGTCAGACACTATCTTTAAGAACAAGCCATTACTAATAATCCATCTGCTTATAAATTCAATCCATTTTAGGTATTTTGGAATACAAGCGTAACACACATGGATGAAAGTATCTTCAAAGAACCTGAAAAGTTCAATCCGTTGCGCTTCAAGAAGCAATCTGAGATTCCACCATACTGTTTCATTGCATTTGGAGCAGGACCAAGGATATGTCCAGGCTATGAGTTTGCTAAGACAGAGACACTGGTAGCAGTGCACTATATGGTCACTAGATTCAAATGGAGTTTATGTTGCAAAGATGATACTTTTGTTAGAGATCCAATGCCATCTCCAAAGCAGGGACTCCCTGTTCTGATTGAAGTCAAGGCTAGTCTATAAAAACTTTAACAAAGAAGTCAATATGCATGTCATGTACTCGAGCTAAAATTTCAAACCAATAAAATAATATTCAAACAATGTCAGTGACATGAGGGCCCATCTTTTCGTTCTTTAATTCAGGAGATCAATGAGAGAGAGAGAGAGAGATGTGGCCCAACTACCACATCAACATTGTATAAGAGTTTTGTAAAACTAAAAATAAGAACCAAAAAAAATCCATCTCCTTGTTCAACGCTAAATGAATTCTCTCAGGATCCTCACCATCTCTCTTCTTCTGCTTCTCTTCTTTCTATTTGTTTGGGTTCAATGGGATGGGTCATCAAGGATATCATTACTAGTTGTGGATCTTCTACCTCTTCTCCCTCGGCAAGTCTCGTGGCCACTTTTGCGGTCTCTCCACGGCGCTGCCGATCTTTTACCGACCTTCGTTGGTTCACCGTCGTTGTCAAACACTCATGTGGAGTGGAAAGGTGCTTGCTTTTACCAGAACAGTGCATGGATGGAGTTCCACAACAAGTCTGGTTCCAAGTATGGTGGTGGAACTCTTCATATCAAGGTTTGTTTTCATCCAAATACTCACAAGTTCTGAGCTTTTACAGGGTTGAAAATTAAAAAAAGATATACTATCTTTGCTTTGTTTTCAGGTCAGTGATGCTCATAGTTGGACGTGCATGGACCTTTACATCTTTGCAACTCCATACAGAGTGACATGGGATTACTATTTCTTGGCTAGAGAACATACTCTTGACTTTGATGAATGGGAGGGAGAAAATGAGTTTGAACATGTAAGGAAGGATATCTCTTGTCCACAACTCTTGATCAGAATATTTTTGTTGATATCTTTTAATTTTGTTTACAATTAGGTGAAATACAAAGGAGTGTCGATCTTTCTCTTGCAATCAGGATTGCTTGGAACACTGAGAGCTTTATGGGATGTCTTCCCTTTGTTTACAAACACTGGATGGGGTGAGGACTCTAATCTTGCTTTTCTTGAGAAACATATGGGAGCTTCATTTCCAGAACGCCCAACACCATGGTTTTCAAACATAAGCGTGGATGATATTCACTCTGGAGACTTCTTAGCATTGTCGAAAATTCGGGGACGGTGGGGTGGTTTTGAGACACTGGAGAAGTGGGTCACTGGAGCTTATGCTGGTCATTCTGCAGTTTGTCTCAAAGATTCAGAAGGAAAACTTTGGATTGGAGAATCTGGTCATGAAAATGACAAGGTTAGTTAGTTAGTCATACAAAACACAATACATTTGAGTTGAAAATGAACGATTTTATCGATGTTTTTAATCGATTAGGGAGAAAGTATCATTGCTCTTTTGCCATGGGAGGAGTGGTGGGACATTGAGCTGAATAAAGATGAATCAGATCCTCATATAGCTTTGTTTCCTCTGCACCCAGATATGAGAGCCAAATTCAATGAAACCGCAGCTTGGGAGTATGCAAGAAGCATGGCAGGAAAGTCTTATGGTTATCATAATATGATTTTTAGTTGGATTGATACTAGCAAAGATAATTATCCTCCTCCATTGGATGCACACATGGTATGATAATTCTACTAATTTCTTTTTCTTTAATACTTATCCCTTAAAATGTTCTGATTAATCTTGTGAACTATATATGTATATATATATATATATAGGTTGGTTCATTCATGACAGTTTGGAACAGAGTGCAACCAGACTATGCTGCAAACTTGTGGAATGAAGCATTGAATAAAAGACTGGGGACTGAGGTTTGATTAAGAAATACATGATAAGATTAATCAGTGTTTATAAATGAGCAATGAATTACTTGATTTCTTTACAGGGACTTGATCTTCCTGAAATTATAGTAGAAACCGAAAGGCGAGGTTCATCTTTCGACAAATTGCTTGCCATTCCTGAACATGATGGTTGGATTTACTCTGATGGAAAATCAACATCTTGTGTTGCTTTCATTCTTGAAGTTTATAAGCATGCTGGCCTCTTTGATCCAATTGCAAACTCTATTCAAGTAACAGAGTTCACCGTAAGTATCAATAGATTATACAATAGTTCTGATAACATATTAAGAAATTAAAATTAATGTGTTAACTATTTTTACTGTTTTGCAGATAAAGGATGCTTACTCATTGAAGTTCTTTGAAAACAATATGAGCAGACTTCCAGAATGGTGCAATAAGGAAGATGATGTAAAGCTTCCATTTTGCCAAATTAAAGGGAGATACAGAATGGAGTTTCCAGGTTATAATATTATAGAACCTTATCCACATATGAATGAGAAATGTCCATCTCTCCTCCAAATTATATCAGGCCAACGAATTGCTGATTAACTCTCATGCGAAAAGAGAGAATTCAACGCCTTTCTAATGCATGGTCGAGGATTTGGAGTGTGTTGGGTGATTTGCTGAAAAAATCTAATTGCTGATTATTATTTTACTACCAATTTATGTATGTACATTGATGGACTTTCGTTTTTAATCTTTCTAGCGTTTGATTCTCTACTTTTTTTGTCCCTATTGTAGTATTTTTTCACTTCTGTACTGTTGCAGTCTCTAGTTTTACTGTTTGTTTTCAATAAAACATGGTTTATCATAATAGTAACTTGTATTGCATGACATAGATTGATCCCCATTCTCTCTCACTCTAAATTGTTTTGATACAAACTTTAAAAGGAATAAATAAATAAATATTTATTTTATAAAAATAAAAATAAAAATAAATAAACCACATCCATTAAAAAAAATTTAAATAAAAATATAAAGACATTTATATTTATTGATTGATCTCCATTCTAAAAATAATTTTTTAAAATAAATAAATAAATCACATTTATTGATAAAAGTAAAATCAAAACAATACAAAAGTCCACTAGTAGTTTTAATGGGGTCTTTTTGGGTAATCTGGGTAGATTGTGTCACCTTCAATATGCTGATGATTTGCTTTTCATTACTATCGGAGGGCTCGAAGGTCTGATAATGCTAAAGCTATCTTGTTGCTCTTTGAGGATCTCTCTGGGCTTTCTTTAAACTTCCTTAAAAGTCGTCTTTACTCTTTCTTCTCGAGCTGCACCCCGAGAGAGGTGAAATCACTCACTCTTAACTGTGTGACTAATTTCCTCATAGTGACCTATCTGGTGCCCATTTCAGGAAAAAGCCCTAGACAGAAAGACTGGCTCATCCTTACCAAGGCGGTCAATGATCGTCTTGCGGCTTGAAAAGCTCAATTTCTTTCTTTAGGAGGCTGCCTCATCCTAGTTAATTATGTCCTCTCTTCTATCTCGACATACTGGATGACAGTGTTCGATTCTCCCTTTCTGGGTGAGGCGCAAAATTGACAGTATTCGAAGGGATTTTCTTCGGAGTGGACAAGATCTTTCGAAACCCAAATGTCGTCTTGTGGCTCGGAATCACATTTGTAAAACTAAAAACTAGGAAGGCTGGGGTGTGTTGAACCTTAGAGAATTCAATCATGCCCTTCTTGAAAAATGGTGATGGAAACTCTCGCATTCTAACAAAGTCTGCTGGTCCAAGATCATCATTTTCAACTATACTCGCTCAAAGGGGATCATGACCCTTCTTTATGCAACTCTCCCTAGATAATCATTCTTTTAGAAAAGTATTCTCAACTGCAAGCCTGCGTTTCTCACAAGTATCGACTCGGTCATCGAGAATGGTAAGAACACTTCGCAAAGGCTAGATAGGTGGTTTGAAGTCACTCCCCTTAAGGAAGGGTGGTCAGACTCTTTTGCACGGTGGCAGGACCCTTTTTATCTCTGTTGACAACTTCATCCAAGGAACGCCAGTACTAGGTCTTGTGGACTTACCCCTTTTACACCATCTCCTACCTTCCACCCTTTCATCAGACAACAACAGAAAGTCTTGGCATTGGGACAATAGGGGTATTCGGTGAAAATATTCTACACCTTCTTGAATGATGGTGGGCTCAAGTGTTTGCTAAGCAAATCCTTTTGGGCTGGCCCCTGCCCTCTCAAATTCAAAATCTTCTTATGGTTGGCTTTTCATTTTAAGATTCTTTTGTTGAAGAATCTTGTTAAGTGTAGATGTAATAGAATTTCCACTCCTACTTGTGTTCTTTGTCATACTGCCCTAGAAGGAGTGGATCATCTCTTGGTGAGCTATCCTTTTTCAACACAAATCTAACCTCATTTTGGGGTGATCTTCAATTAAATGACCCTTCTCTGTACCCTCGTTGGGGCCTGGTCAGTCTGGGTGTCAAGGGGGAGACTATGCACTAAACCTTTGGGAAATCTTCTTGTCCATGCTATCTGTTAGGTCATTTGGACTAAGCGCAACAATCATATTTTTAATTATACAAATGTAGTTTTTCCTCCATTAATTTGTAAAATTGATCATATGCTTCTCTCTTGGATAAATGCAGCTTCAGATTTGATCAAACTCACCGTTGAAGAGGACATCTCCAAAAGTAAGAGGAGTCTCACCTTTGCAGGATCCTGATGGGCCCGACAACCCTCTCAGTTAAAGGCATTTCATTGTGACTTCCCCCTAGGACCCTGATGGGCCCCCCTTTCTTTCCTCTGTCCTTTTTTGTTATTTTCAAGCTTTTAGACCGATCCACTGTGATGGCCCCCGATGACTTGCCTTGGCTTCCCTTTATCTCTGTTCTCCTTGTCTTCCTTTGTACGTTCCTGTTTTTTCTAATAAACCGATGTTTATCCACTTTTTAAAAGAAAACTAATGTCACAAACATCAAAAAGAGAAGAGTATTGAAAATAAAGCCACCTTCAAGATGCCGTCACATAGGGATAAGAGATCACTTCAATGGAGTAATTTGTGGCCTACCTTTCAAAGTATCACTTGCTCTTAGGTTGGATTTTGATTCTCCGAAATCATTCATTTTGCCCATGTGAGACTCGAAGAACTCCAAACTTCTCTTGACGGTTAGGATCAAGCCTTTCAGTTTTGTGTTTTTTTTTCCAGCTAAAAGAATTAACTGTAAACATCAACATAAGGAACATGTCGGAAAGTTCTTTGAAAACCACAAAGTGTGCTCAGCTTTCCTTACTAAAAATATGGATATTTTTCTCAAGCCAGGTACTCCATTGTCTAGCAACCAGCAAGAGAGTCCCATGTTTCCCGACTTGGACCGCATAAGTCATTCAAGAAATTGGGGGTAAGAGGTTAGCCTCATAAGTCATTCAACGAATTGAGGGTAAGAGGTTAGCCTAAGTACATCACAAAGGAACAAAGGATGCATGGGTGGTCAACTGCTTCTACGGCTCCTGTTTTCCTATATATAAAAATTTTTATATTGTGATTAAAAAAATAATTTTATTTAATTTAAAATATATAATTGAAATGAAATTTTAATATTATATTTTATGAACAATCTAGAAAAATATGTCTATATGGATTAATTTTTTTTAAAAAAATAAGGATAATTTTCTTTAGATTATTTAAAAAAAATATATAAATAGGCAGAATAGTAGGAAGACAAATAAATAGATCAATCATTTTGAAACCACAAATTTTTAAATACTTGAAGCGTACGGTTGGAGTTATGATGATATTTATAATTTGGTTGTTGGAAATTATTTGTTATAATATTGTGGGTGGTAATTTAATTTAATTAAATATAAATTAAAAAGTTTGTAGATTTTTTAAAAAATTATTAATATGTTTTGTTTATATTAATCTTATTATATATGTAATATATTTAAATGTTTGCTTGAAAGTTGTGGAAAATGAGAAATTTTTAAAAAAAAATAAATAAATCATAAATTTATCAAAAATAAAACATAAGTATAAAAGCAAAATAGATAAAGACGACTAAACATTAGAGAACAATAAGTAAATAAAAGATGAAACGCTAAATTACACATTTTTTATTCAGGGATTACATATACCAAAATATATATATATATATATATATATATATATATATATATATATAATTAGTTTTAAAAAAATAATTGATAGTGGTGGAAGAAAGATACAATTAAAACAAGAATCACGTTCTAGTAATATTCCAAATAATGGCTATAATCAGGAGATCCCAAATGTTCTTGAGTGTTCATATAAGAGCAATTCTCTGGGTTCCCATCAGTCTGCCAATGAAGCTAAAGGATAATGGGACAGACCCAAAAAAAACAAAAAAAAATCCATACAATGTCTATATGGATTAAACAAATACATACAATTTGGATAAACATTAAAAAAAACAAAACAAAACAAAACTAAGCTACAAACCAATGCCATGAAAAAAACTATTTTTTATTTGAAATCCAAGGGAAGGCCTATTATATAAAATTGCCATTTTAACCTTTTGTTTTTATATTTTTAATATGTTTCTAGCTACTGGTTTATCCATTTCTATAAAAATAATTTTTTATATTTAAAATAATTTTAATTTTGTTACTTTATACTTTCTATTTCTATTAATAGATTCTAGTGTATTCATTTTTTTTTAAAAAAGAAAAAACCAGTTATATACTCTATCATTTTTCTATGAAACTTACGTTATAAGGCACTGGATACGCACCGTTCTAGTAACATTACTTTTAAGGACAAATATATTTTTTTTATCTAATTTGAAATAATAATAATAATTATTATAATAATTATTATTATTAATTTTGTTGATTTGTACTTACTGTTTTTTTCAATAAATTCTAATTTACCCAATTTTTTGTTTGAACAAATATATTGTAGATAAACGGTGAACTAATCAATATATACCATATTTTTACATCAATTATATCATGAGAGACGGGAAATGTCTCGCATCACTCTATTAGCATGTTTTAAGGACAAATATAATCGTTCATCTAATCTGAAAAAATAATTATTATGATAATTTTAATTTTCATTGTTTTGAAAATTCGGTTTCTTTAATTCAATTTTATTTTAAAAAAAAATGAATTAAAGAAACCGAATTTTCAAAATGAAAATTAAAATTATCATAATTATTATTTTTTCAGATTAGATGAAAAAAATTATATTTCAGATAAACGGTAAATTTGTCAACATATACTCTAGTATTTTTCTAAATCAATTCTAGGTTATCGATTTAAAAAAAAAAATTTCAAATAGGCAGTGAACGTGGCAAAGGCTCTGTGCCGTACCGAGCCGACATGACTCGGTGATCCCATGCGTTGGCCCAGCTCGAGACATGGTTCATTTTGGGTGGGCTCATGCAGTGCCCCGATACTATTTTTTTAATAAAAAATTTAAAAAATTCAAAAATTCTAAAAAAGATTAATGAAAAGATCTTAATAAAAAGTATAAAATCTAAATTTTTTACATTCTTATTTATTCAATCAAATCATTAAGAAGAAAAAATTACATAAATTAACAATCTATTATAATAGTATCTATGATATTATCTACAAATGTAGTAATATTCATACAATAACTTTTGTGCTCGGACCAGCAAGGTCCATTTGACACCACTAATTTTTTAGTCTTTTTTGTTTCTTTAATAGATTCTATCTTATTCAAATTTTTTTAAAAAAAAATTATATTTCAATAAGTGGCAAATCGATCAACATGTAATTTTTTTCTAAATCAGCTACGTGAACCGATTAACATGTAACATTTAGGCGGCTAGATAGGCACCGCTCTACTAACATTATTTTAAAGACAAATAATATTATTCGTCTAATCTAAAAAATAATAATAAAGCTATAACTTTAATGATATTTGTAAAAATTATAACAACCCTATTTACAGGAACCACAATTTCAAAATTAAAATTATATTATTAACAATATATTATAGTATTATCCGAATTTACATTTTATTTATTCAATCAAATTATTATAACGAGAAATTATATTAATTAACAATATATTATAGTATTATCCATAATATTATCTACTAAGGTAGTAATATCTACATAATAGCATCATACACGGATTAAGCACTGATGCCCAACTCGTGCTTGGTTGTGTCCAACTTGTGGTTGGCTGTGCTTTCCGTTTTATTCATAGATTCCATCTTATCCACTTTTTTTTAAAAAAAAAATTATATTTCAAATAAGCAATGAACCAATCAACATGTAACCACAATTTCAAAATTAAAATTAAAGAAAAAATATATAAAAAAAAATTTTTGAAAAAAAAATTTAATAAAAACCATAAAATCCAAATTTTACATTATTTTTTATTCAATCAAATTAATATAAAGAAAAAATTATATTAATTAACAATACTATTATCCATAATATTATCTACTAAGGTAGTAATATCTATATAATAGCACCATACACGGGTTAGTCACCGGTGCCCAACTCGTGCCTAGTCGTGTCCAACTTGTGGCTGGTTGTGTTATGCTCGGGTTAGTACAATCCAAATGACACCACAGTGCTTTCCATTTCTTTCATAGATTCCATCTTATCCAAATTTTTTTTTAAAAAAAAAATTATATTTCAGATAAGCGGTGAACCAATCAACATATATCGTATTTCTGTATCAGTTACATAATGTAAGGCTGAAAACGCACCGCTTTATTAACATTATTTTAAAGACAAATATAATTATTCATCTAATCTAAAAAATAATAATAAAAACTATAATTTTAATGATATTTGTAAAAATTATAGCACCCTAATTCCAGGAACTACAATTTCAAAATTAAAATTAAAAAAACAAAAATATATTAAAACATAATTATTTTTTTTTGAAAAAAAATCTTAATAAAAACTATAAAATTCGAAGTTTAAGTTATTATTTATTCAATCAAATTATTATAAAAATATTATATTATTTAACAATATATTATAGTATTATCCATAATATTATCTACTAAGATAATAATTTCTACACAATAGAACCATACACGGGTTAGGCACAGTTGCCCAACTCATGCATGGTCATGTCCAATATGTTGTTGAATGTGCTCGGGTTTGTACAGTCCAAATGACACCACAATGCTTTCCGTGTCTTTTACATATTCCATCATATCTATTTTTTTTAAAAAAAATATATATTTCAGATAAACGTTGAACCAATCAACATGTAACGTATTTCTGTATCAGTTACGTAATGTAAAGCTGAAAACGCACCGCTTTATTGACATTATTTTAAAGACAAATATAATTTTAGGAACCACAATTTTAGCACCGCTTTATTGATATTTGTAAAAATTATAGCACCCTAATTTTAGGAACCACAATTTCAAAATTAAAATTAAAAAATATATATATAAAACATAATTTTTTTTGAAAAAATCTTAATAAAAACCATAAAATCAGAAGTTTACATTATTATTTATTCAATCAAATAATTATAAAGAAAAAATTATATTAATTAACAATATATTATAACATTATCCATATTATTTTATATTAGGGTAGTAATACCTAGAACCATACACGGGTTAGGCACCAGTGCCCAACTCGTGCCTGGTTATGTCCAACTTGAACTTGTGGGTAGTTGTGTTGTGCTTGACTCCGCACAGTCCAAATGACACCATAAAGTTTTCAGTTTATTTCATATTCTATCTTATCCAATTTTTTTAAAATAAAATTATATCTCCGATAATGAACCAATCAACATGTAACGCTTTTCTACATCAGTTACGTTATGTAAGTTTGAAAACGCACCGCTCTACTTATATTATTTTCAAGACAAATATAATTATTCTTCTAATTTAAATAAATAAAACTATAATTTTAATGATATTTTTAAAAATGATAGAAACCTACTTCCAGGAACCACAGTTTTAAAATTTAAATTTTAAAAAACAAGCATTAAAATGTGAAAATAATAAACACATAAAAATTTTTTTAAAGAAAAAAACAGAAATAATTTTTTTCATTTTATTAAAAAAACATTTTTACTTTTTAAGTTTATTATATTTCTAAATTAATTTTTTTTTAAAAAATGAAGTGCTTCCAAAATTAAACGCTTCGGTAAGACGGTCTTCTCTTGTGATCGGTGCCAAGTGGCAAACCAGTTTCATCTTCTTCTTCTTCAATTGCGCTTCCTGCCATGTTTATAAACTAAAAGAAAATAAAAGAAAAACCATACCATTTCTGGCAAAGTTTTCACAAGGATCATCAGGGATTCTTCTTCTCAATCCCCTGCATCTCTAACACCATTCTTTTCGTTTCTCTTTGACTACTGCAAATGGAAACAAAGGAAGAGGAGGATGCCAGCTTGGTGGAAGAAAGAGAAGCAAAGGTGGTGCCTTTACTTTATCCAGGGGTTCACATCAAGAGAAAAGCATGGTTTCTGAAGCCCATTGCAAACACCATGGATGATGGACTCCCTGAAACTCCAGTAACTCATCCTCCGCACTATAAAGCTCCCACCTTTACCTTTGAAGAACCCCACCATGTTAAACTTGAAGGGTGGGTGAACCCACAGGCACTGTGGGTGAAGTGGGTGAGCAAGCTTCAACCACGTTATGGTGATTCATGGAGGAAAGCTGGCATCTTTGATGCAATCCAGGTCTCCACTTACAAAATCAAGAAAAGCCTTTCTTTGGTTCTTGGAGTTGCTGCTTTCTGGTGCCAAGAAACCAATACATTTCTCTTCCCTTGGGGTGAGGCCACTCTCACACTGGAGGATGTCATGGTGCTTGGATGTTTTTCAGTTCTCGGTGAGCCAGTGCAAGGGGAACCTCTTCCTGGTGAGCGAGCAGAGTTTGAATTTCAAATGATTCAAGAGCTGAGAAATTTCAACCAGTCTTCTTACAAGAAAGCACATCAGTCAGCATGGGTGAAGCACTATTACTCTCAAGGTAATGGAGGTGAGTTGGAGCACATTGCTTTCTTGGCATTTTGGTTGTCTAGATTTGTTCTTCCTGTTCATCCTGTAGATACAGTGAGACGCAGTGTGATACCTATTGCCATTAGATTGGCTCAGGAAACAAGGATATCTTTTGCACCTGCGGTACTTGCAAGTCTTTACCATGATTTGGGAATGGTTAAGAACTATTTCCTTGCTAATGGCCAGAGAAGGCAATCTCCTTTGGTTTTGGTGGCTAATTTCAAGATACTGCATCTGTGGGTGTGGGAGAGGTTTGTTCCACTAAGACCAGGGCCTCAGAATTTTGTCGATTTTAATACTCCTAGAGCTGCAAGATGGAATGGACTTGATAAGAAATTAGAGATTTCATATGTGAGAACAGTGATTGAGGAGGGTGGGCAATTTCAATGGCGCCCTTATCCTATGGTTAGTGTGGATGAAGGGAAATGGTTTACTGGTTGTGTGGATGAAGATGATGAACTGAGATCGTTTGCTCGGTGTTTGAGAATGTGTGAGCTTGTTGGGATCGATTGCATTGAGAAGTACTTTCCGAACAGAGTGGCAATGCAATTTGGATTAGATCAAGATATTCCCATGCATGCGCTGAATGAGAATGCAGCTACCTTTGCTGTAGAAAAAGCTGCAAGGTTCTATGTCTCGCCGCTGTGCTTTGAACCTTCTAAAACCTGCCGATATCTTGAATTTTGGAGGAAATTCAAGGTGTTATTTAGTGGTGTAGTTGAATTTGATGAGAAACCGGGAAATTCTAAGAAGAGTTTTAAAAAATTTCTGAGGGAGCTGCATGCAGTTAAGAAGAAGAGGAAGAGGATGGTTAATGGGAAGAAACAGAGAGATGGAGATTCTTATGATATTAAACTTTTCGATTGGCTTTCTCTGAACAAGCGTACTTCGAGCAAGAAGATTAAGCCACTTGATGGTCATTCTATTTCTGCTCCTTCGAATATCAAGGTGAATGGTTTATGTTTAACTGATGAAATGAGAAGAGCTAAGAAAATTTTACTGAAAAAGAAGAAGAAGAAGAAGAAGAGACTCTCATATCTTGATGAAGCTAAGAACAAGAGTGAGGTATTTACACAAACAGAAGAAGGAGAAACAAGGCAAAGTAGAGAACTTGCTCAATCTGAGATTAATGATAAAGAGAACATGAATGGAGAATTAATTAACAGTTCATCAGTAATTGAGGAATTTGAAGCAGCATTTGAGTCTCAACTGGCTAAAATCCAGATAAATGAAACTGTGAACAGTGTGAATTCAATCAGGAAAGAATCAGAACTTGCAATGCAGATTAGAAAGCTCAAAGAAGAGATTGCTGTAATTGAAGCAAGAGTGATGAGCTTGGAATCCTTGAGAGATGGAAACCCATGCTCAGTAATGCCTTCATCTAGTGTGTGTATATCTGGTAAAGATAAATCTTAATTTTTCTAGTAAATATATAATTATCTTTATGTTTATGAGAATTACCAATTAGTGTTGTATTTTAATAAACTTTGTAATATCATAAATTATTACAGTTTTGCATTCAAATCAGCTGCTAAACTTTCATGGTGGATGTTGTAAGGGCACCGTACCCTTACAGATGTATTCTTATGAATATATAATGAGAAAAAATTTAGAAGTTTTCAGGGGGCTAAGAGTAAAATATCCGACACTATTATATAATGCTCTCACCTTTCTTCTTCTCCAGATCTCTTCGAGCTCTATTTTGCAGAAAACCCCCTGATAAAACTTGAAATGGCAAACGCTTGGAAGAGAGATCGAAGCACGCCATTGTTGTCATGGAGAACACTGCTTCTCATCCCTCTCGTCATCTCCGTCTACTTCCTCTTCGCCTTCTCCTCCTCCTCCTCTTCTGCATGCAAACCCTAACCCCATCTCCATTCCCAAAACCTTCACTTTTGCTTCATCGTCTCCGATCCGTCCCTTCAACTGATCGCAATGCCCGCAGGCCACCCCCTTCTTCACCAGTTGCCCAACCATTCCTCCACTTCCTCGCCGACCTCGGAACCGTCCCCGATAAGCCTCACAAGAAAATCGCCCGCATGCTCAAGGGCAAGACCTTCCGCCGCCCGGACATCTCCGTCACCATCCAAGACTACCTTGCGTCCAAGGGAGCTGCAGTTGGTGACGGGATCGTTGTCGATGTGGGGGCCAATGTAGGCATGGCGACTTTCGCCGCCACCGCCGCCATGGGGTTCCATGTGGTGGCATTTGAGCCGGTGTTGGAGAATCTTCAGAGGCTCTGCGATGGACTGTTCTTGAATCGAGCTTGGGATCGGGTTTCTCTGTTCGCGGCCGCAGCTTCCGATCGGATCGGGAATATCACTTTCCACAAGGTATTCTTTGCTTTTAAAAAAAAACGATTTTTTTTTGGAAACCTACGAGTATTCGAGACTTGAATTGAAGTTCATTTATTCAACTAGAGTTTGTTTCTTTGATTTAATTCTTGATGTGGAGGGTATTTATTGATGCAATGGATCTCGAAGTGAGTGCTCATTGATTGGATGGCAATGGGGCTATTCCTTTGAGCTTGTGGAATTGGAAAGTTTACTGTATGAATATGTACCCATAAAATGGGGGAGAAGTGAAGTTATCTCGCTTGCTTTTGGAACCGAGGTATTCTTGGGTTTCATATTTTACACATGTCATCTATAATATTATTATTAATTTTTTATTGTGATTTAAGGGCACATATTAGATTTTAATAGACTGAGACCAAGATATAATATAGTCCCAGAACTATAAAATTATTATTTTGTCAGCAATTTTAGTAAGTGGACAAAACATTACTATATCTTAACTAATAAAAATCACAGGTTTAATCGATAAATGTTTGTAATTTTTTTTCTAATTTTTATTTTATATAAATTAATTTGTAATAAATGAAGGATAAATAATATTTTTCTAATAAAATCTTTTATTTTTTATAAACCAATTTATAAAAATATTTAAATAATAAATATTAACTTTGTTCCAAACACTATTTTTTTAAACTATTAGTATTAATTTGTAAAAACTTAATATTTGTAGAAAAACGAAAATAAAGATGTAATAAATTATTAATATATATATAGAGAGAGAGAGAGTGTGTGTGTGTGTGAGTGAGAAGAGAGGGGTGCTACTAGGGGTGGACATGGGCCGGGCGACCCATGGGCTGGCCCGAACCCAGCCCAAAAAATACAGGGTCTGGGTTTAGAAAGTTGGCCCAAAAAACTTGGTTGGGTTCAAATATTTTGGCCCGATTGAATTTCGGGCTGGGTTTGGGTCAGATGAATTTTGACCCGACCCGACCCGACCCGAATAAATAAATAATATATATATATATATCATATATTATTTATAATATATATAATTATATATATAATATTTGTTGATAATATTACTACTTATTTATATAGAATTTATTTGAACCATTTTATAATACTTGTATTGTATTTTTTTAAATGTTTGAAAAAAATTTTTAGGGGTCAGTAGTAGTAGTTTTATTTAGTTATTTCAATTATTTCATAAAAAAATTTATTTTTTTGGGTCGGGTTACATCTGGGCCCTGCCTAATGACAATCAAATCGGGTCGGGTTTGGATCAAAACACTGGCCGAATACTGGCCCTACCAGACTCGAATATATGGGTTATATTTTTTTGAGTCTAGCCCATTCAGGATAGAGGTGCAAACCCAGGCCATGCTCGGCTCGAGCCCCAAGATGCCCCCAAGACGAGTTGGGTCGGGTGCACCGGCATGCGGCCCATATCTCGGGCCGTGCCGTGCCACTTTGATGGCCCTGCGGCGGCACGGCCCGCTGCCCGCCCTGGGCTGGGCTGGCCCAAGCATCGCTGGCCAGCCCAAAGACGGCCCGCACTAGTCGTTCATGGCCGGCCCCAGCACGACCCTCGCTTTTTAATTTTTTTGTATTTGTTTCCCCAACTAATTTAAATATTGGAAAATGACATTTGTAGCCCCTTTAACAACTATAAAACGGCTAGTTTTTAAGGCTATTTTAGACTTTAAAATATAATTACTTTTTTTACCCTTTTTAACAACAATAAACGGCTAATTTACAAGGGTATTTTGGGAATTATAAAAATTTAAATAACCTATAAATACCCTCAAACACTTACATATTTCTCCACACCAAATTACTCATTCTCGTTCTAATCTCTCAAGCATTGAAGACTCCAAGCTCTCTTAGTTCTCAATCTCTTCAAGTTCAAAATTTGAAGTTTATCAAATCCGGCTCAAGTGTTTCATCAATCTGACAATTCCCCCACCTTTTCATCAGTTCATCAATTCGGACTTTTCAAGAAAACCACGAATTAAATTTACATCATCAAGGTTGAGGTAACCCTAAACCTTTTTTTATTTTTTATAATGGCCGGCTCTCCCAATTTTCCTTTCGATACACCATTTTTTTAATGAAAACAACTCCGGAAATTTTGATGATTCACAACTTGAGCCTGAGCATGTTACTGAATCCCCTAGTATGGGAGCATCCAGTAGTAAGCCTCAAACAAGCACAAGAAAAAGAACTTCGGGTGTATGGCAATTTTATAATATTGTTGAAATTCCAAACAAAGGGACTCGTGCCGTTTGTAAAAAATGCAAAAAAGATTTTTCTTGTCAAACTTCGGGTGGAACGGGTCATTTGAAAAGGCATGCCGACAAACATACTACTAGTCAAAATGATCCTTCCCAAACACAAATTAGTCTTACAAATTCAAGTATTGGAACTTTTTGTTTTTTTCCAATGAAAAATACAAGAAAAATGGATTGCAAAAATTTATTGTTCAAAATGAACAACCTTTTTTTATATTGTTGAAAAATATCGCGTTTATAAAAATGCAAGTTAAGGGTTTTAATCCGAATTTTAAATCCGTTTCAAGGACTACTATGAGAAAGTATTGTCTTATTATTTATGAAGAATATAAAGAAAAATTAATTTCCGAAATGTTTAAAGGTTTATTTAAAATTTCTCTTACTTCCGATATTTGGTCTTCTCAAAATAATTCCGATTTAAAATTTCTCTTACGCACCCAGATTTAAAATTTCTAGTACTAGTTCTTTGCATGAATTAAATCTTTTTTTAAATAATAATTTTAATGATTTTCTTACTACCGAAGAAATTAATAACTTTAATATTTTCTCATGGTGGAAACAACAAGAACATAACTATCACGTGCTAGCCGCCATGGCACGTGATCTACTAACTCCACCGATGTCTACGATGGCTGCGGAGTCTTGTTTTTAGTGCGGGAAAAAGGGTACTCGATGATAAGAGGAGCCGCATGAACCAAAAGCAGATGCAAAATGTGCATATGTTTGAAGGATTGGTTAGAAGCAGAAGATAGGTTACAAGAACAACAAATACATGAAGAAGGTAGTGATACCGGAGAGGGCCTTACACAATCCGAGCATTCAATTTCAATCCGTATTGATGAAGAAATAGATTAATCAAATGAAGTTTGAAGTTTGTAATTTTCTAAATTGTTTTCAAGTTTGTAATTTTCTAAATTGTTTTCGAAGTTTGTAATTTTTCTAAGTTGTCCTCATAGTTTTTTTAAATAAATGGCAATTTTTTTCCTATATCTATTTGTAATTTATTTTTTTAGTTTATCTCTATTTTTTTCTATGTAATTTTTATTTTTCTATTATTATGTTAAATTTAAAAAAAGTTTTATCTTTTTTTGTATTCATGTAAATTAAAATTTTTTGCATATTTTTTTATTATTTTTTCTATAGTCTTTATGTGTTGTATATTTTTTACAATCAAGAAACTTATATTTTATGATATTTAGATTTTTTTAAAAAAATTCCATATTTTTTTTAGTATTTTTTTAAAAGTATTTTTTTACAATTTTTTTACAATATTTTTTTAAAGAATTTAAATAATTTAATATTAAAAAGCGGGCACGGCCCGGTCGTGCCCTCGGGTCGAGCCGAGCCCCCTTTATGACGGTGAGGCGTCTGGGCCCGAGCACGATTGCAAGATCAGGTCAGGGCCGGCTCGAGCACGCAGTCTGGTTTCTCGGGCCGCACTGCGTCCCGGCCGCCCATCTTGCACCTCTAAGCCCAGACCCGACCCAGCCCGGCCCATGTCCACCCCTAGGTGCTACCGATTCCAATTCCCACCGTAAATCCTAATATATATATATATATATATATATATATATATATATAAAAGCACCTCCTTGGCCCCCTCCTTCCCCCTTATTTTTAAGATATATATAATTATTTATTTTATCTAAAAAATAATAATAAGAAAACTATAATTTTAATGGTATTTGTAAAAATTATAGCAACCCTAATCGCAGGAACCACAATTTCAAAATTAAAATTAAAAAAAAACAAAAGATATATAAAAATATAATTTTTTTTAAAATACCATAAAATCCGAAATTTACATTATTATTTATTCAATCAAATTATTATAAAGAAAAAATATATTAATTAACCATATATTATAGTATTATCCATAATATTATCTACTGAGGTAGTAATATCTGCACAATAGCACCGGTGCCCAACTCAACTTGTGCCTTGTGTCCAACTAGTGGTTGGGTATGCCGGGTTGTTTCTTTCATAGATTCCATCTTATCCAATCTTTTTTTTAAAATATTATATTTCATATAAGCTGTGAACCAATCAATATGTAACATTTTTCTACATCAGTTACATGTCATGTAAGGCTGAAAATGCACCGCTATATTAACATTATTTAAAAAACAAATAAAATTATTCATCTAATCCAAAAAAAAATAAAACTATAATTTTAATGGTATTTTTAAAAATTATAGCACCTCTACGTCCAGGAACCACAGTTTAAGAATTAAAATATATATATATATATATAATTTTTTTAAAAATCTTAATAAAAACCATAATCTGAATTTTACATTTTATTTATTCAATCAAATTATTATAAAGAAAAATTATATTAATTAACAATATATAATAGTATTATCCATAATATTATCTACTACTTAGTAATATTTACACAATAGCACCGTAAACGGGTTAGGCACAGATACTAACTTAAGCCTCGTGTGCCCACATCGTGCGTGGCTGGCTGTAACGGGTTTATATAGTCCAAATGACACCGCAGTGCTTTCTGTTTCTTTCATAGATTCCATCTTATTCATTTTTTTTAAAAAAATATATTATATTTCAGTAAGCGTGAACCAATCAACATGTAACTTTTTTTACATCAGTTACGTCATATAAGGCTGAAAACGCATTGCTCTATTAACATTATTTTAAAGACAAATATAATTATTAGTTTAATCTAAAAAAATAAAACTATAATTTTAATGATACTTTTAAAAATTATTGCAACCATAATTCCATTAACCACAGTTTTAGAATTAAACTATAACAATATATATATATATATATATATATATATAAAATTTTTGCAAAAATTTTTAATAAAAACCATAAAATCTGAATTTTACATTATTATTTATTCAATCAAATTATTATAAAGAAAAATTATATTAATTAACAATATATCATAGTATTACCCATAATATTATCTACTAAGGTAGTAATATTTACATAATAGCACCATACAAGGGTTAGGCACTAGTGCCTAACTCGTGCCTGGTCGTACCCAACTCTTGGGTGGCTGGCAGTGATGGTTCCATACAGTCCAAATGACACCATAGTGCTTTCCGTTTCTTTCATAGATTCCATCTTATCCAATTTTTTTTTTTTTAAAAAAAAGTTATATTTCATATAAACGGTGAACCAATCAACATGTAACATATTTTTATATCAGTTACGTCATGTAAGGATGAAAACGCACCGCTCTATTAACATTATTTTAAAGACAAATATAATCTAAAAAATTATAATTTTAATGATATTTGTAAAAATTATGGCAACCCTAATTCCAGGAACCACAATTTCAAAATTAAAATCGACAAAAAATAAAAAAATATATAAAAACATATTTTTTTTAAGAAAAAAATCTCAATAAAAACCATAAAATCCGAATTTTACATTATTATTTATTGAATCAAATTATTATAAAGAAAATTATATTAATTATCAATATATTATAGTATTATTCATAATATTATCTACTAATGTTGTAATATCTACACAATAGCACCATACATGGGTGTGGGCTCCTTTCTTTCCACCCGGCCTTTGATTAGGATATGACCGGATAAAAAGCATAGATCACAAATCAAATTTTAATATTTTGTAGACTTCAAGGGATTATGGGTTCATGACTTCCATTAGGGGCAAGCCCCTAATGTTAATTACCCTGGACATTGTCACAGGAACCTCCGATTAAGAAAATAAGTGTGAAGAAAGAAACATATTCCAACAAATAAATTTTATTCATGAATTCATAGACTTCATTGAAAATACAAGAAGTTTGGAATTTAATCATATTGACGCAACAATAATTGTAGCCTTTTATCTCCTTCCGACTATTTTGCCGAAAATCGTGCTTTGACTTTTGTTGACTTTTGGTCTCCGTCAACGGTCGAAATATGCATCTTGAACATGATTTAGAAACTGGTGAAGTGGTGTTTTGGATATTTGAATTTGCATCTTGGACTTGATTTGGAACTTGATTTGATTCTTCATAAGCTTCGGCCTTCAGGCTTGTGAAACTTGTCGCAACTGGTGAACTCTCCAACGCTTTATCCTTGAGGTTGTTGAGCTCATTTGTTGATTTATTTGGAACTTGGATCTTTGATTTTGCATCTTAGATTTAATTTGGATTTCAAGCTATGGATTCCCTATGTTGATGAATCACAAACTTGGTTTGACCTTTCATAAACTTCAGTTGTCATGCTTGTGAAGCTTTTTTTTTTGCAACTTGTGAACTCTTCAACGTCTTAACTTTGAGGTTGTTGAACTCATTTGTTGACTTGTTTGAAACTTGGAACTTGGACTTTTCAGTTATCATCTTGAATTTGATTTGGAACTTGATTTGATTTTTTTACAAGCTTCGGCCTTCAGGCTTGTGAGGCTTTTTTGTAACTTGCGAATTCTTCAACTCTTCATCCTTGAGGTTGTTGGGTTCATTTGTTGAATTTGAATTCTTTGATTTGATTTGGAACTTCATTTGACTTTTCATAACCTTCGGCCTTTAGGCTTGTGAAACTTTTTGCAACTTGTGAACTCTTCAACACTTCAACTTTGAGGTTGTTGAACTCATTTGTTGAATTTGAATTCTTTGATTTGATTTGGAACTTCATTTGACTTTTCATAAGCTTCGGCCTTTAGGCTTGTGAAACTTTTTGCAACTTGTGAACTCTTCAACACTTCAACTTTGAGGTTGTTGAACTCATTTGTTGATTTGTTTGAAACTTGAAACTTGAAACTTGGGTCTTAGACTTTGAACTTGCTCCTTGGGAATTTGATTATGTATCTTAAACTTTGATTTGGATTTCAAGTTGTGGATTCTTTGTATTGATGAATCACAAACTTGGTTTGACTTTTTCATGAGCTTCGGCTTTTATGCTTGTGAAGCTTTTTACAACTTGTGGACTCTTCAACTCTTCATCCTCGAGGTCGCTGAGCTCATTTGTTGATTTATTTCGAAACTTGAAATTTGGACATTTGATCTTTTCAGTATCTTGGATTTGATTTGGAACTCGACTTGACTTTCCATAAGCTTCGGCTCTTGGGCTCGTGAAACTTTTGTGCAACTTATGAACTCCTCAACGCTTCAACCGTGAGGTTGTTGAGCTCGCTTTATCTTGGATGTTTTGAGTTTGTCTTGAATTTGATCCGGACTTTAAGTTATAGATTCTCTGCATTGAGGAATCGCAAATATGGTTTGGGTTTTCATGAACTTCGGCTTTTATGCTTGTGAAGCTTTTTACAACTTGTGAACTCTTCAACTCTTCAACTCTTCATCCTTGAGGTTGCTGGGTTCATTTGTTGAATTTGTATTCTTTGATTTGATTTGGAACTTGATTTGGAACTTCATTTGACTTTTCATAAGCTTCGGCCTTTAGGCTTGTGAAACTTTTTGCAACTTGTGAACTCTTCAACACTGTAATCTTGAGGTTGTTGAGCTCATCTGTCGATTCATCATTTTTTCAATGTCTTGGTTCCATAAGCTTCGGCTGTCACGCTTGTGAAGCTTTTTGCAACTTGCGAACTCTTCAACACTTTAATTTTGAGGTTGTTGAGCTCATTTGTTAACTTGGTATCTTGGACATTTGAATTTGTAACTTTGACTTGATTTGGAACTCGACTTGACTTTTCCATAAGCTTCTGCTCTTGGGCTTGTGAAACTTTTTATGCAACTTGTGAACTCTTCAACACTTTAGCTTTGAGGTTGTTGAGCACATTTGTTGATTTGTTTGAAAGCTGGTATTTTGGACTTTGAATTTGGATTCTTTGATTTGATTTGAAACTTGATTTGATTTTTATAAGCTTCGCCTTCATGCTTATGAGGGCTTTTTTTACAACTTATGAACTCTTCAACTCTTCATCCTTGAGGTTGTTGAGCTCATCCGTGATTCATCATTTTTATGCCTTGATTTTGATTTGATTTTTTTTAGAATACTTAACTTTTGAAGGTTTTGAAATTTATTTACCACTCTTAAGAGAGTCAATGGCTTTAAACAGGATCCATCAGCTCAAAAAGAGTTTTTATGGGTTTTGGGATTTTTTCATTATTCCTAAGAAAGTCAATGGCCTCAAATAGAGTTCATTAGCTCAAAAAAGAGTTTTATGGGTTTTGGGATTTTTTATCACTTTTAAGAGAGTCAATGGCCTCAAATAGGGTCCGTGAGCTCAAAAAAGAGTTTTATGGGTTTTGAGATTTTTTATCACTTTTAAGAGAGTCAATGGCCTCAAATAGGGTCCATGAGCTCAAAAAGAGGTTTATGAGTTTTGGGATTTTTTATCACTCCAAAGAGAGTCAATGGCCTCAAAGCAGTCCATGAGCTCAAAAAGAGTTTTTAAGGGTTTTGGAATTTTTTTCATACCACTCCTAAGAGAGTCGATGGCCTCAAATTGGGTCCTTAAGCTCAAAGAGAGTTTTTAAGGGATTTTTGGATTCTTTTTATCACTCCAAAGAGAGTCAATGACCTCAAATAGGGTCCATGAGCTCAAAGGGAGTTTTAAGGGGTTTTGGAGTTTTTCATCACTCCTAAGTGAGTCAATGGCCTCAAACAGAGTCCATGAGCTCAAAGAGAGTTTTAATGGTTTTTGGAATGTTTCATTACTCGAGAGAGAGTCAATGGGCTCAAACAGGGTCCATGAGCTCAAAAAGAGTTTTAAGGGTTTTGGAATTTTTCATTGCTCGAAAGAGAGTCAATGGCCTCAAACAAGGTCCATGAGCTCAAAGAGAGCTTTAAGGGGTTTTGGAATTTTTCATCACTCGAAAGAGAGTCAATGGCCTCAAACAGGTCCATGAGCTCAAAGAGAGTTTTTAAGGGTTTTAGAATTTGTCATCACTCCTTAAAAAGAGTCGATGGCCTCAAATAAGGTCCATGAGCTCAAAGAGAGCTTAAAGGGGTTTTTGGAATTTTTCATCACTTTCGAAAGAGAGTCAATGGCCTCAAACGAGGTCCATGAGCTCAAAAGAGAGTTTTAAGGGTTTTAGAATTTGTCATCACTCCTAAAAGAGTCAGTGGCCTCAAAAAGGGCCCATGAGCTCAAAGAGAGCTTAAAGGGGTTTTGGAATTTTTTTCATCACGGAAGAGAGTCAATGGCCTCAAACAAGGTCCATCACTCAAAAGAGATTAGTCATCACTCCAGAGAAAGTCGATGGCCTCAAACCAGGGTCCATCACTTTCAAGAGAGTTTTTAAAAGGATCTTCGATAGTTCATCCAGCTCCCGTGATCATGTTAAGAGGCAATGAAGAGGCCCTCCAAAAGAGAGCAGTCAACACGCATTAGACATCACGGTAAGCTTAAGACTTAAGAGGGTCTTATGAAATTACCATAATACCCCTCATCTTCACTTAAAAATCCTTTTTTTCTTCTTTTCTTCTTCTTTTTCATTTAAATCCTCTAAATTTTCAATTTTTCACATTTTATCAAAAATTTGCAAATAAATCCCCAAACTTTCATATTTTTCATATTTTTTCCATATATATTATTTTTTTGCGGTTAAACCCTCGAGCTTTTCGTATTTTTCACATTTCCACATTTTTGCACATGTGTCCTCAAAAATTTTCTCTCTTCTTCTTCTTTTTACGATGGTGTTCACGGTGGTGAAAACCAACAACATGCATATGCTCTTGTCTATGGGCATGATTTAAAGACAAATTATGCAGAGGGAAGGGTCTAGCATTAATATTTAAAGATTTTTTTATGGCATGGGTATGGGTGCAACCCGAACGCATCTTATACATTTTGTATAGAGTTTCATCTACATCATCAAGATGATATATATTTTTTATGGCATTATGCATGGGATTAACAACCGGATGTAGGTATTTTTGCATGAACTTTCATCTAAGATTTTTTTTCTTCATGGCATCTTGCATGGGTTGAACGAAACCAAAACATGCTTGTATATATATATATATACTTGGTATGAGATTTTATAAGGTCATCTACCTCTTTGGAGTGACTGAACTTCTAGCATGCTTGAGATTCATGAAGAGGGCATCACCATCGTCAAGCATCTCGAGTGGGACTTTCATCATCATTCCGAGTATCTCTTTATTTGTGCTCGCAAAGAGGTGGCAACGAGGGAGGAGCATGCTTCATCTTCTTCACCCGGTCCC
Source organism: Dioscorea cayenensis subsp. rotundata (assembly GCF_009730915.1). Classification (NCBI taxonomy): domain Eukaryota; kingdom Viridiplantae; phylum Streptophyta; class Magnoliopsida; order Dioscoreales; family Dioscoreaceae; genus Dioscorea; species Dioscorea cayenensis. The sequence goes on from NC_052478.1 coordinate 1,474,839, forward strand.
ATCATGAAAGAGAGAGTCACTCATCCATAAATATTTTATCTCCTCCGGGTCCCACCGTCCAAGAGAGCATCACTTCTCATTTTATCATCCCGGTCCCACCATGGAAGAAAGCCTCCTTCTTCATCACCATGCTGAATTTTGGGCTGGCACGCCATGGAGAAGAAATACGTCAATTGTTTAAACTCCCTGGCCCCACCATAGAGAGACTTCCCTTCTTCTTCATGCCATCCTCCTTTTTATCCTCCTTCCTTTTTTTCCTTTCTCTTTTTTTTTACCTGTTCCTCCCCAGAAGATTATCCTCAACCTCCAAGAGATTTTTTTTATCCCCTTTTTTTAAAATTCAAATTTTATTTCAAAATCCCTTCTTATCCATTTCTTTTTTTTATTTCTCTTTTTTTTGTTCTCACTCATTTTAAAATTTTTGATTTTAATTTATTTTTATTATTATTATTTTTTTCACGTGACAATTTGTGGCTCACGTTTTTTTATTTTTATTTTATTTTTTTCATTTTTAGCCCTCATGTATCTTTTTATATTTTTTTCTAATCTAATTCTTTTTTATAAAAATAAAATAAAAAATAAAAAAAATCTATATAAACAATGGGTTAGGCACCGGTGCCCAACTCGTGCCTGGTCGTGCCCAACTTGTGGTCGGTTGTCTTGTGCTTTCGGTCGAGTACTAATCCAAATGACACTATAGTGCTTTTAGTTTCTTTCATAGATTCCATCTTATCCAATTTTTTTTAAAAAAAAAATTATATTTCAGATAAATGGTGAACCAATCAACGTGTTACGTATTTCGCATCAATTACGTAATGTAAGGCTGAGAACGCACAACTCTATTAACATTATTTTAAAGACAACTATAATTATTCATCTAATCTATAAAAATAAAACTATAATTTTAATGATATTTGTAAAAATTATAGCAACCCTAATTATAGGAACCGCAATTTCAAAATTAAAATTAAAAAAAAATATATATGAAAAACATAATTTTTTTAAAAAAAATATTAATAAAAAACATAAAATCCAAAGTTTACATTATTATTGATTTAATCAAATTATCATAAAAAAATTATATTATTTAACAATATATTATAGTATTATTCATAATATTATCTACTAATGTAATAATTTCTATACTAATAGAACCATACACGGGTTAGGCACCTATGCCCAACTCGTGTCTCAGTCATGTCCAACTTGTGGTTGACGTGTTTCAGGTCGATCAGAGTCCAAATGACACCACAGTGCTTTGCATTTCTTTCAAAGATTCCATCTTATCCAATTCTTTTTTTAAAAAATTATATTTCAGATAAGCGGTGAACCAATCAACATGTAACGTATTTTTGTATCAGTTACATAATGTAAGGTTGAAAATGGACCGCTTTATTAACATTATTTTAAAGACAAATATAATTATTCATCTAATCTAAAAAATAATAATAAAACTATAATTTTCATGATATTTGTAAAAAATTATAGCACCCTAATTGCAGAACCACAATTTCAAAATTAAAATTAATATATATATATATATATATATATATATATATATATATAAACAAAATTTTTTGAAAAAAAAAATCTTAATAAAAAACATAAAATCCAAAGTTTACATTATTATTTGTTTAATCAAATTATTATAAAGAAAAATTATATTAATTAACAATATATTATAACATTATCCATAATATTATCTATTAAGGTAGTAATATCTACGCAATAGAACCATACATGGATTAGGCACCAATGCCCAACTCGTGCCTGGTCATGTCCAACTTGTGGTTGGTTGTGTTGTGCTTGGGTCAATCCAAATGACACTATAGTGCTTTTCGTTTAATTCATAGATTCCATCTTATCCATTTTTATTAAATAAAATTATATCTCAAATAAGCGGTGAACCAATCGATATGTAACGCTTTTCAACATCAGTTACGTTATGTAAGTTTGAAAACGCACCGCTCTACTAATATTATTTTAAAGACAAATATAATTATTCGTTTAATCTAAAAATAATAATAAAACTATAATTTTAATGATATTTTTAAAAATTATAGAAACCAACCACAGTTTTAAAATTAAAATTTTAAAAAACAAGCATTAAAATGTGAAAATAATAAACGCATAAATTTTTTTTAAAGAAAAACAGAAATAATTTTTCATTTAAAAAAAAAATTAAAAACATTTTACTTTTAAGTTTTTTATATTTCTAAATTAATTTTTTTAAAAAAAGTTGAAGTGCTTCCAAAATTAAACGCTTCGGTAAGACGGTCTTCTCTTGTGATCGGTGCCTAGTGGCAAACCAGTTTCATCTTCTTCTTCAATTGCGCTTCCTGCCGTGTCTATAAACTAAAAGAAAATAAAAGAAAAACCATACCATTTCTGGCAAAGTTTTCACAAGGATCATCAGGTATTCTTCTTCTCAATCCCCTGCATCTCTAACACCATTCTTTTTGTTTCTCTTTGACTACTGCAAATGGAAACAAAGGAAGAAGAGGATGCCAGCTTGGTGGAAGAAAGAGAAGCAAAGGTGGTGCCTTTACTTTATCCAGGGGTTCACATCAAGAGAAAAGCATGGTTTCTGAAGCCCATTGCAAACACCATGGATGATGGACTCCCTGAAACTCCAGTAACTCATCCTCCGCACTATAAAGCTCCCACCTTTACCTTTGAAGAACCCCACCATGTCAAACTTGAAGGGTGGGTGAACCCACAGGCACTGTGGGTGAAGTGGAGTGAGCAAGCTTCAACCACGTTATGGTGATTCATGGAGGAAAGCTGGCATCTTTGATGCAATCCAGGTCTCCACTTACAAAATCAAGAAAGCCTTTCTTTGGTTCTTGGAGTTGCTGCTTTCTGGTGCCAAGAAACCAATACATTTCTCTTCCCTTGGGGTGAGGCCACTCTCACACTGGAGGATGTCATGGTGCTTGGATGTTTTTCAGTTCTCGGTGAGCCAGTGCAAGGGGAACCTCTTCCTGGTGAGCGAGCAGAGCTTGAATTTCAAATGATTCAAGAGCTGAGAAATTTCAACCAGTCTTCTTGCAAGAAAGCACATCAGTCAGCATGGATGAAGCACTATTACTCTCAAGGTAATGGAGGTGAGTTGGAGCACATTGCTTTCTTGGCATTTTGGTTGTCTAGATTTGTTCTTCCTGTTCATCCTGTAGATACAGTGAGACGCAGTGTGATACCTATTGCCATTAGATTGGCTCAGGAAACAAGGATATCTTTTGCACCTGCGGTACTTGCAAGTCTTTACCATGATTTGGGAATGGTTAAGAACTATGTTCTTGCTAATGGCCAGAGAAGGCAATCTCCTTTGGTTTTGGTGGCTAATTTCAAGATACTGCATCTGTGGGTGTGGGAGAGGTTTGTTCCGCTAAGACCAGGGCCTCAGAATTTTGTAGATTTTAATACTCCTAGAGCTGCAAGATGGAATGGACTTGATAAGAAATTAGAGATTTCATATGTGAGAGCAGTGATTGAGGAGGGTGGGCAATTTCAATGGCGCCCTTATCCTATGATTAGTGTGGATGAAGGGAAATGGTTTACTGGTTGTGTGGATGAAGATGATGAACTGAGATCATTTGCTCGGTGTTTGAGAATGTGTGAGCTTGTTGGGATCGATTGCATTGAGAAGTACTTTCCAAACAGAGTGGCAATGCAATTTGGATTAGATCAAGATATTCCCATGCATGCGCTGAATGAGAATTCAGCTACCTTTGTTGCAGAAAATGCTGAAAGGTTCTATGTCTCGCCGTTGCGCTTTGAACCTTCTAAAACCTGCCGATATCTTGAATTTTGGTGGAAATTCAAGGTGTTATTTAGTGGTGTAGTTGAATTTGATGAGAAACCGGGAAATTCTAAGAAGAGTTTTAAAAAATTTCTGAGGGAGCTGCATGCAGTTAAGAAGAAGAGGAAGAGGATGGTTAATGGGAAGAAACAGAGAGATGGAGATTCTTATGATATTAAACTTTTCGATTGGCTTTCTCTGAACAAGCGTACTTCGAGCAAGAAGATTAAGCCACTTGATGGTCATTCTATTTCTGCTCCTTCGAATATCAAGGTGAATGGTTTATGTTTAACTGACAAAAAGAGAAGAGCTAAGAAAATTTTGCTGAAAAAGAAGAAGAAGAAGAGACTCTCACATCTTGATGAAGCTAAGAACAAGAGTGATGTATTTACACAAACAGAAGAAGGAGAAAGAAGGCAAAGTAGAGAACCTGCTCAATCTGAGATTAATGATAAAGAGAACATGAATGGAGAGTCAATTTACAGTTCATCATTTATTGAGGAACTTGAAGCAGCATTTGAGCCTCAACTGGCAAAAATTCAGAGCAATGAAACTGTGAACAGTGTGAATTCAATCAGGAAAGAATCAGAACTTGCAATGCAGATTAAAAAGCTCAAAGAAGAGATTGCTGTAATTGAAGCAAGAGTGATGAGCTTGGATTCCTTGAGAGATGGAAACCCATGCTCAGTAATGCCTTCATCTAGTGTGTGTATATCTGGTAAAGATAAATCTTAGTTTTTCTAGTAAATATATAATTATCTTTATGTTAATGAGAATTACTAATTAGTGTTGTATTTTAATAAACTTTGTAATATCATAAATAGTTACAGTTTTGCAATCAAATCAGCTGCTAAATTTTCATGGTGGATGTCTTCAATGATGAGAAATTTAGAAATATTCAGGGGGTCAAAGTGTAAAACATCCGACACTGTTATATAGTGCTCTCAGCTTTCTTCTTCTCCAGATCTCTTCGAGTTTTATTTTGCAGAAAACCCCCTGATAAAACTCGAAATGGCAAACGCTTGGAAGAGAGAGCGAAGCACGCCATTGTTCTCATGGAGAACACTGCTTCTTATCCCTCTCGTCATCTCCGTCTACTTCCTCTTCGCCTTCTTCTCCTCCTCTTCTGCAAACCCTAACCCAATCTCCATTCCCAAAACCTCGGCTTTTGCTTCATTGTCTCCGATCCGTCCCTTCAACTGCTCACAATGCCCGCAGGCCACCCCCGTCTTTGCCAGTGTCGTCGAGGGCATTGCCCACCCATTCCTCTACTCCCTCGCCGATCTCGGCACCCTCCCTGATAAGCCCCACAAGAACATTGCCCGCATGCTCAAGGGCAAGCCCTTTCGCCGCCCGGACATCTCCGTCACCATCCAAGACTACCTTGCATCCAAGGGAGCTGCAGTTAGTGAAGGGATCGTTGTCGATGTGGGGGCCAATGTAGGCATGGCGACTTTCGCCGCCGCCGCCATGGGGTTCCATGTGGTGGCATTTGAGCCGGTGTTCGAGAATCTTCAGAGGCTCTGCGATGGACTGTTCTTGAATCGAGCTTGGGATCGGGTTTCTCTGTTCGCCGCCGCAGCTTCCGATCGGATCGGGAATATCACTTTCCACAAGGTATTCTTTGCTTTAAAAAAACGATTTTTTTTTGGAAACCTATGAGTATTCGAGACTTGAATTGAAGTTCATTTATTTAACTAAGGCTTGTTTCTTTGATTTAATTCTTGATTTGGAGGGTATTTATTGATGCAATGGATCTCGAAGTGAGTGCTCATTGATTTGATGGCAATGGGGCTATTCCTTTGAGCTTGTGGAATTGGAAAGTTTACTGTATGATTAAGTACTGATGAAATGGGGAGAAGTATGAAATTATTGGCTTGTCAGCAATCTTAGGAAGTAGACAAACATTGTAATATTGTTTGTAACATACAACTGAAATTGGAAAGTCATTGAACTAGTTTGATTCATTTACACTCATTATGGAGGAAAATGAAGAGTGATGTTGCTTTGAGCTTGTTTAATTGGATAGTTTACTGGGATTAAGCGCTCATAAAATGGAGGGAAGTATGAAATTATTGTCGTGCAAGCAATTTTAGAAAGGGGACAGAACTTGGTAACATTGGACATACAACTGAATTTGGAAACATAGTCATCGGATGGAATTACTCACATGTTTGAGTTATTTGCACTCATTAGGAAATGGGAATGAAATTGAATGATTCCCATTTTTTCTCTTGAGAGTCATTTGTCATGTGAAGATCTCATTCTCGTTATATCAATTTTGTGCAATGTCTCATTTCTTGCTATGCACTGTTTTATTTTTACTAAGTTGATTATGAACTTAGTGGATCGTATGGGCTTTGAATGGGGAAGTGATGTTATTGGGGAGAAGGTTTACGTCATTGGACCGTTAAAAATATGTTAGGCATGAATTTATGTTTCTTTTATTCTCTTTAGAATGGCAAAATATAGCAATGATGACTTCTTACAATTGGTAAGTGCTCACCAAGCAAGGTTCTATAGCACAGCATTGATGTGCCTTTGATTTAGGTTTATGTCTAGCGTCATCTATGTAGATCATATGATGTGTAGGCTGTTATGAGATATCAAGAGTGCGAATTTTCTCTTTCTCAAAAATTCAACCTGTTTACCTCTTGCAACAGCACCTCATGCATGTGCAACTACTTAGAACTTACCTCAACCCACAAAAAAGAAAAAAATGGAAGGAAGAATTTTAGTAACAACTTCAGCAACACAAATTTTCAATGTTCCTTTTATTGCACTTAGTGGGGGTCCTTTTGCCTCACCCATTTGCAATATTAAAAAAATGATCAATTTGGAAATGTGGCATGAACTGAAACCATAATTAATAACACTCAGTTGTTTTAATCCCTAAAATTTAAAGTATTTCCCTGTAAAATGCTTGAAATTCAAAAACTGGATAATTCCTATCTTTTGGTCACATATGCTAAGTCAAATGACTTTGTGTCTTGTTTCAAAATGAATCAGTTGGTTGGACGCCTTGACAATAGCGCAGTCTCTGCTACTGGTGCAAAGTTGGCATTCAAGTCTAACCAAGAGATTGCCATAGAAGTGCCATCAATTCCTTTAGACGAAGTAATTCCTGATTCAGTGAGAGTGTTGCTGATCAAGATTGATGTCCAGGGCTGGGAATATCATGTTCTCAGAGGCGCTTCAAAACTGCTGTCAAGAAAAAAAGGCGAAGCACCATATCTCATCTACGAAGAAGATGAAAGACTGCTTCAGGCCAGCAATAGCAGTGTCGATGAAATCAGAAGTTTCCTCAGTAAGGTGGGCTATCGTAAATGTGAAAAGCACGAAACAGATGCTCACTGCACAAAAGATTAGTTGCTTCACTGCTTCAACACGGTTACATATTTGCGGCATTCATTTCCTCAGTGCAGGAAATTGTAAAGGTCATTAGTTGATAGTTCCACCATCAGTTTATGATATGCCACGAAAGGAAGTTGCCTTGAATGCAGAATATCTTCGAGTGTTGTAAGGGAACTGTCATGTTATACTTTGCAGAATAGGGAATTGTAATGTGACAGAATCAACCTGCTTAGAACCCTCATTGTTTTGTTGTTCATAGTTTGAAATTTTTAACCACATTCTTTCCTCCATGCAGAATTGAGATCAATGAAATGATTTCCTTTTCTTTCAATGAATAAGGGCTTTTACCTAGCAGCATTGAAATGATATCCAAGGAAATTACTGCAGAGGGGTTTTTACTTTTTACAGAAAAGATAGATAAAATTGAACTCCAGAATGAACCAATAATTGAACCATAACAGTATACATTGCACATAGGAATACAATAATTGTGTTAGTATCATCAGTACACAGGGACTCCAATTAAAGAACCGAGAAACACCCAAAACAATGAGAATAAAAAGGGATGGCATTCACAAAAGATCATTTGATTTTCTACTTAATGAGTTGTTGTATATTAATCTCCCAAGCTGACGCCAAATGAACCATCATCTGCTCTGGAGTTGGTCCATCCCAGTCCTCTGGTGGTTCCATTGCACTAGCTTCATGGAGGTCCAGCAAAATCTGTCTCTTTCCTTCCAGGGAGATTCCAAGGAATTCAGGTCCATTTTTCAATAACCATGTCAGTTAACTACAAAACAAAAACAAAAACCGATAAAAAAACGCCTGTTGACAAGCAGCGAAAAGTAAAAAAACAATAACAAGAAGTAAATTTTTTGGCCGGAAGACCCACAAGGTACCTGTTGAATCCAGGTAAGAGCCATATCAAACAAGCTTTGCTCAAGCAGAAACTGTCCAACTGCACGCAACATCTCACCCGCAATATCACTAGAAAGTTGATCCATGACTGGACCAGATTTGTCCATCAGCTTCACAAGCAAAAGGTCATCACCGGCAGACAGCACTTCAGCATATGCAGAATCGACATCACCGGCATGAAGAGCATCCATAGCACGAGTCCATAATGCCCACAATGGCCCTCGGTCCTGACCTGTGTTATCAACTGCTTCAGCATCTAATTCGCGAATAGCCCCCCGTGAAGCACTCCTCGGGGTTCCATTATCTTCTCCGGCCACCCTAATAGCTTCCAAAGTTGCTTCATCCTTTGATGCTTGCCAAATGCTTCTAGCAGATGGACCCTCGCCAAGCCTAAATGGTCCTTGACCCTTGTCCCACGCTCTCCTGGTACCAACTTGATCACTGTCTCGTTCAGTTCTGGGTAATCTACCATCAACAGGACTGGCACCTATACCTCTTCTAGAGCCTACAAGTCCACTTCTTGGAGCATTATATGGATATGAATCCCAAGCTTCAGCATCTGATCTCCAAGGAGGATCCCGTCCTCTTGATCCAGAGATCATATTATCAGACGACAGAAACCTTTCTGCAAATGGCATTCGTCCATCACCAACCCGACCATACTTTGAGCTTGAATATTCATGATAGCCATTAAACTTGCTTGAAGACCTACCAGGAGACCCTTCAAAACCCAGCATCACATTGCCACCTCTCCTGCCAGATGGTACCGCCAAATCTCTTGCCATTTCCTCAACTATTCTCTCCAGACCTCTAACTCTGTTTTCTAAAGTAATCATACTATCATGTGAGCCTCCCATGAAGTCCTGAAATATATTAAGGAAAAACATGAAACAAATCTAGCCAGAAATTTGGGAATACAGTTTCAGAGATAGTTGCTAACCAAAACCGAAGCACGATTTATATAGTACAGTTTTAAAAGGATGCAAACTAAGCCTGATTCATGCAACTACCAAGCACAAATAACCTCAATTTAATTTTCCGATTCTGCCGTTGCATGGGGAACAGGACATGGTCTAACAAATGCTATGTGGTACTTTAACATTATGTGATCTGAAGAATAGCTCAAGCCAATCACTGGTAATCTATGTAACTTTAAGAGATACTGCTATTTTTTTTATTTCTGGTAATTCTAGCTGAAAATACAAGTATGTGAACAAACCTGCAACATGTTCATGATATTAGCTTGCTGCCTCTCTAATTGTGATAATTGCCTCTGGATGGCTAACCAATTTCCTTTGCTATTGTTGAAGGATCCTTCCACAGGGCCATCCGTTCGGGATGTATTTACACGAGCAATTGCGGGATCTTTCTGACCAAATTCATTTCTATCGTCAATATCAAAGGATCGAGACTTTGAGTCTTTAGCTTTAAGTCCTCTTTGTTCTGTCCACCTATCTTGGCTGAAGTCATCTACATCTTGCGACCTGTTATACGCTCCAAGTCGTTTCTCTGCATTGTTGTAATTAAAGTCACCTCGTCTCCTGCTTTCATTTGATTCATGGTAAGTATTTCCATTGTGACTTGATGGAGCCCTGGGATGACCATCATTTGATTCTGGTTCTTCTTCACCCTGTGAATTGGAAGACTGGATACACCTGCGAGGTAACACCACTTCAATATCACCAGAACTCCTTGTTTCAAGTTTCTGGAAAAATTCTATATTAAACTCTTTGTCAGTTAAAGATGGTGCTCTCTTCTTCAGTATCACTGCAGCCTTTTCTGGTATGCTATTGGCTTTCTCTTTGGTGGCAGAATCACCAGCAGTAGGTGAAGAAGCAGTAGAAGAGTCTTTTAAAGATTCTGGTTTCTTATTTGCTGATTTTGACCTTTTCTGGTCTAATTTCTCTTCGACATCTGCTGATTCATTGTTTTTACCATCTGCAGCATTGAGTACGCAAAAAAAAAATAAAAAGGGAACTCAAATTAGACTGCTGGTTCCAATAGAATATAAAGGGAGACAATGAGGGAAAAAAAGAGTATATAAGACTGGCCTTTTGAGCCCTCTGAAATTCCATCTTCTCCCTTTCCAGCAACCTTCTTCCATAAGCTTAGTGCTTCCATGATGCTATCTCTGACAGGTTTCACCTGAGAAATCCAAGAATGCAACGTTCCATTTAATGATTAATTTCACCACATCAATTTCTCAGGGTCAGGACACCCGTATTTCTCCAGTCAATATAAAATATCTCTATTTATTAACAGCGAGCACAATGCTATCTAGCTCAATATCCACAGAAAGACAAACATAAAAGAGCTACCTTATCAAAACCGAGAAAGCCTCAAGAGCAGCTATTGTTGCAGCAGTACCATCAGCAATCAAATGGTTTGGTTGAGATGCCAATACACAGAGAGTATCGGCAGCTGCTTTTCGAGTTGCCCAGTCACTATTATCTAGACAATCACGAATACTCTGCAGTATTGGCTGAATATTCTGAGGAGTGACAGTTCCTATCTGCAACAACACAATAATGGCGAATCAGATGAATTGGGTGTTTATAACTGAGATTTCTCTCCCAACTTACTAGAAGAACAACAACTTCTTCATCCAAATCAAACACTACACTGCTCCAGGATTAAGGAGGAGTACAGCGAGAGAAAGAAAACAACGGAAAATGAAGAAAGAAAACAACAGCAGAAAAATCCTATCAAAATACATCCTTTCCTTTGCTTATCTATCAAAAGTACCATTCTTGTGTTCTTCGCAGGGTCACCATCAATTGCAAAACCAATAAGATTCAGCATGATAAATCTAGAAAGATAAACGCCCTAAAAATCACGACTTTATGTAACCCTAGAAGAAAAGCAGAAGAATTTCCAAATGAGAGCAAACCTGGGCCAAACTAGAGACAACGGAAAGCAATGCGCCCTTAGCAAGAAAGCTCTGACCGGAAAGAGACTTGCAGATCCTCGGGCAAAGCTTCTGGAACGCAGCGCCACCAGCAGCGGCCCCAGCGGACTCCACGATCTTGGCCAAGCATGCGGCGGCACCGGCCTGCACGGCCTTATTCTGCTCCCCCATCGCCTCCAACAACGGCCTGACGAACATGGCAACAACCGGCGACCCAGCCGCATCATCGCCGCCGCTACTCGGCCGAATGTAGAGCGCCGCAAGAGAGCCTGCAGCGTCGCGGCAGGCATCACGCACAGATGAGTCAGAAGACGGGTCCTTCAACCGGCGGGCGATGTGGGAAACGATCTTAGGGAGGTGGGAGGAAGCGGCATCGGGGTGAGCAGCACATAGAAGAGCAAGAAGACGAAGGGGTTCACGGCGGGCGACGGTAGGGGCAGGCTTAGAGTCGGTAGCACCGGCGGAGGGGTCATGAAGGAGGGAATGGAGAAGAGTAGGAACCCCATCAGGAGGAATCGTACGGATGATCTTCTCAAGGTCGTCAATGGCAATCTGGTGGGTATCACGGTCGGAGAGCTTGGAGAGGGAGGAAAGGATGCGGCCCTTGAGCTCAACCATGGCGGCGTGGGAGGAAAGGGAAGGGTTTGTGGTCGGAGCGGCGGAGGTGGCGGTGGCGGAGGGTTTCGAGGTTGGAGACGATCTAGAAGCCGGCTTCGCTGACGGCTTCGATATATAAGTGGCCATCCTCTTGTGATCTTCTCCGATGTGGGACTAATCTTAAAGGAGTAGTTTGAGATCTAGAGATTCATAGAAACGGAGAAGATTGCAGGCAATGTGAGAGTTTGGGATCTGGAGAGAAATTGAGGATGTGTGTTTGAGTAAATGGCAAGGTTTTATGATGGTTTGAGGTTAAGAAGAGGGAATCAAAATGGGAGATTAATTAATGGGAGGATTAGATGGGGAAAAATAGTGATTAGTGAGGATAAAGAAGATGATTTAGGTGTGGATTAGAGGGAGGTATTGCTTGTGATGTGAGTGAGTGGTGATGTTTCACATGACTTTGAGATTCACGTGAAAAGAGGGAATTTTGTTGTTGTTTTTGGATTATAAAAGAGTTTAAAGAGGGAAAAAAAGGAGGAGAAGGATTTAAAATGGTGGGATTAGTTTGGTTTGTATTGGTTTTTAGATGAGAGACTGAGAGAGAGTACTTGAAAAGTACTGTTTTTTTCTTGGTTGTTTTTGTTGCAGTTGTTGCATTGACTTGTATTTAATTTAATTTAATTTAATTTAATTTACCCCGCACTATTGAACTCCAATAAAGTTGGTTTTTGAAAATTCTTTGTCTTATTTTAGAAAAATGAAATTTTTTGTTGAAAACATTGAGAAAGTAGTTGCAAACGGTCAAATAAAAGGAGGGGGAGATAAGTATGAGAGGCTGCCACGTAATACCAAAGGAAGGAAAGCTGATAGAAAAAGAGAACACAAGTCTACGGACACAATTTGTCTGATATCTATATTTTAAACTGCTCGGCAGATGTCCTCCCGATCTCCTATCTGGGTGTCCCTATTGCTGGGAGGAGGCCACGTAGACAGGACTGGGAGGTCCTCATCCATAAAATCCATGTTAGGCTTACCTCTTGGAAAACGAACTTTCTTTCTTTAGGTGGCAGGCTTACACTT
>NC_052478.1:1488500-1530822 GCF_009730915.1 Dioscorea cayenensis subsp. rotundata
GCAATCTAGGTCCCGCCTCCCTGCCTACAAAGACATCTCAGCTGCTTCAGAGTGGCTTAATAATTTCAAATACTTAAATACAAGATATATATAGTATATAAATACCAACTCCTCAAATAATTTTCCAACTTTTCCAAAAATACCGAATTTTGAGCAAAATACAATCTTTAAAAGAACTTTTTGAAACATAAATTCAACATAGATCAACATCAATCGATTTTCTCGAAAACACAAATTTTTAGTAAAGATAACTGCCCTCATCACAATTCAAAAATAACATAAATTTCAAATTCAAAATAACGTCACTACCAACACTCACCCAAAGATAACATGGTCTAGAAAACTCTCTAAACCTTCGCCGCTGGCCAGCGGCTAGGTTCAGAGCCGTCAAGAACTCATGTCCCTAATCGCCGACCCATCGGCTCACCCGGCGGCGACCCCCTGGCCACCCGATGAATATCCGCTGGGGCTCTCCGCCTCCCACCCGAACCGGCCCTCGTGAAATCAATACTCAGTCCACCACGCCACCTCTAGGGGCCGCCCGTGGGGACCCACTATGCAGAGTCGGGCCTTAGCCCGCCACCATCAAAACCATCAAGTAACATGCAGAATAATACCATCCTGTATAAATCATAACACGTGATCCTTTTCCAGGGACAAGTATTCACATCACTGAAATAACCATTATTTTCCACAAAGCCAACGCCAAAAAGTATAACAACGCATAACGCCAAGAAAGCCCGATTCACGATACCATTCCTATACCGTGAATGAAAACCAATTCTACTAACAATGCCGATAAAACATCTTTAATATGCCACACTGGTTTCGTAAATCACTCCAAATCAAAGCATATATACCCATCAAAAATAAATACAAGAATTGAATAATTAAATCACATATACATGTATTTTTCACTATTCACAAATACGTATAATTATACAAAACCCGATGTATCAATACGGTTATCATGAACATCAATGGCAAACAAATATACGTGATATTTCAACTATATATGAAATCAAACATGATAAAAATGAAATACTTAAACATTTATTTCCAAAAATACTAGCCATTAAAACAATTATTTTCAAAATAATAATAATAATTTATTTATTTAAAATAATAGCCACTACCAACTCACCCCGGTGTCCTTGGTTCCTGCTAGACCCTGAACTCCCTCCCAAGACCGAACAACACCTAATGAATAATATAACAAAATAAATACTACATTTAAACTCAAAAATAAAAATACAAAAAATAATAATGACTCCCTATCGTCCACTCACTCCAATCGGTTCAAACCCGACCGCGATAATCAAATTGGTCTCCAATTGCACTTAAGCCAACTCAAATTGGGCTAGACCATTCTGAACCAACCTCAATTCCATTGAACCAAACTCAAATTCACTGAACCAAACTCAATTTCACTGAACCAGCCTTGAACCAACTCAATTCTTACACAAAATCCATTGAACCAACTTGGTTCAGTCCAAAATCCTTAACCCAAATCAATTGAACCAAACCCAAACCATCTCAACTTGATTTGATCAAACCCAACTCAACAAAACCAATTCAACTCAACCAATTTCAGTTTGGTTAAACCCAACCAATTCAATCTAACCATCATCATTAACACCTTAATCATCATCATCATCAATTTAATTAACTAAACCAAACCCTAATCTCGGTGCTACAGTGATGCTACAGTAAATCCGGCAAACTTCTCCACCAATCCAAGCAATTTCATCACCAATACAAGGTTTTTAACACATTTCACAACAACACTCCTCATCAACTCCATCATAATTTCCTCAAAACAAATTCATTATTTCCTCCAAAATCACCCAAAATATATACATCTAAACATACACAAACATTAAACAAAAACAACACCAAAGAAGACCCTTACCAAGCAAAGTAGCTCACTCCGATGAACTCCCTCCCTACGATCTCCAAATCTTTCTCCTTAAAAACCTCTAATTTCTCCCATTTCTTCATTTTTACCTCTCGGGTTATCAGTAGTAAAATGGTGGAGAAGAAGATGAACACAAGTTCTGAGATTTTTCTCTCAATTAATCTCTTCAGCCGAAATTCACTATTAGTCCCTGAAAACATAATTTCTTACAAAACAGTCCCTGAAAAAAACTCCCAAATGGTCCTTGAATTATGAAATAGTATTCTCAAAAAGGTCCTTTCAAATTATCCAATGGTCCCTGGATTATAACACAACATTTCAAAAAGATCCCTCCATCTTACCTTTTCAGTCCTTGGTTTTCAGAAACATTTTATATCAATCCTTTTTCTATTACTCTTTAACCCAAAATCTTTTAAAAACTTTTACACTTAGGTCCTTATTCTTTCCACTTGGGGTTTCTCAACAAGATTACTCCGTAGAAAAAATCTTCATCGCAGAATCGTAGTAATACCCTAAATATATTTTTCCAAAGAATTATCCAAAAGGTTCGTGGTATTACAGCGCCCTCAACAGAATACAAACCGGATTACAATCTTGCATTCGAACTCCGGTCAAGATATTATATCACATATCTTTTTGAGAAATAAAAATACCTGAAGAAGATTGGATAACTTCTATACCCAGAAAGTAATGCATTAAACCAAGGTCAGACATATCAAATTCAATCATCATGGAAGTCTTAAACTGCTCAATTATCACTTTGTCGTTGCTGGTGTAGATTAAGTTATCCACATATAAGCATACTATAAGTACCTTTCCTTCAGCTTCAAATTTCATTAAAAAGTGTATGTTCATAGTGGCACTTCTGAAATCCTTTCTTTAAAAAGTAAGCTTCTATGCGACTATACCATGCCCGTGGAGCTTGCTTAAATCCATAGAGAGCTTTTTCAATTTATACACTTTATGCTCATCCCCTGCTTTAATATAACCCAAAGGTTGATCAACAAATATCTGCTCTTCTAATTCTCCATGTAGAAAGGCCGATTTTACATCTAGCTTAAATATTGACCATGAATTTTGAGCCGCAAATGCAACCACAAGCCTGATAGTGTCAAGCCATGCAACTGGAGCAAAGACCTCTTTATAATCTATACCAAATTCTTGCTTATAACCTTTTGCAACCAATCGTGCCTTATACTTGTCAATCTCACCTTTCTAGTTTAATTTTGTTTTGTATACCCACTTTAAACCAATTGTTTTTTGCCATTTGGGAAGTTCAGTCAATTCCCATGTTTTATTTTTTTTTCAATGGATGCAATTTCATTATCCATAGCTTTTTTCCACTTTGAATGTTAGATAGCTTCTTCAAAAGATAAAGGATCACAATATGAAAATAAAGCAAAGTGAGTAGCAAGGTCTTCAGATTGGTTGAAATCTGTTACTTCATAATCTGCCATCCAAGCCGGCCTTTTTCGGACACGAGTAATAGGGGATTTAGTTGATGTCTCTGCTACTGTTTGTGAAAGTTTAGTACTAATTGAGGCTTCATTAGTTGAAATTTCTTGATGTTGGACCTGCTCTCCTTCTTCTTCAGCTTCATCACTAATTATAATTGAAGTAGGCTGCTGCTCACTCTAATTCCAAGTGCTCTCCTCATAAAAAATAACATCCTTTTGCCCCTTATCATCAAGCTTCTTTCTTTTCTCATATGGAATATGTGCATATGCAATGCAACCAAAAATTCTGAAATGATCTACTGCTGGTTTTCTTCCACTCCATGCTTCTTCTGGTGTTTTGTTTTGAACAGCAAAAGTAGGACTTCTATTCAAGATATAAATGCTCCAATTCACTGCTTCTGGCCAAAAATTCTTCCGAATTCTGTCTTTTGCTAACAAGGTTCACACTATATTGAGGATGGTTCGATTTTTTCTTTATAATACACCATTCTGTTGTGGGGAATAGGAAGCTGTGAGCTCTCTTCGAATGCCATGATAATTATAAAAACTTTCAAAGTCTTTCGAGCAGCACTCTCCTCCACGATCAGTGCGAATTGTTTTAATAGGCTTCCCGGTTTCACTTTGAACATATACCTTGAAGCTTTTAAATGCACTAAAAGCTTTTGATTTCTCTTGTAAAAAATAAACCCAAGTTTTCCGAGAATAATCATCAGTGAAAGTAATAAAATATCTTTTACCTCCATTAGAAGTAGGATTTATTGGTCCACAAATATCAGAGTGAACAAGTTCTAAAACATCGTTTGCTCTCCAAGACTTTCCTTGAGAGAAAGGAGTACGATGTTGTTTGCCAACAACACACTCTTCACAAACTTGGGAGGGAATAGTGATTTTAGGAAGCCCTATCACCATATCCTTTTCTTGGAGTGTCTTCAATCCACCAAAGCTCAAGTGACCAAACCGATAATGCCATAGCCATGAAGGGTCTTTTGTTTTAGCCATCAAACAAGGTTGAGCACATTCAATCTTTATAGGAAACAACCTATTTGAACTAATCGGCACAATTGTAATTGCACCTCTACTAGGATCATATATTTCATAAGTACTCTTTTGAATAGTAATTGTATATCCCTTTTCTTGTAACTGATCAGCACTTAGTAAGTTACTTTTTAAGTCAGGAACATAAAAAAATTATAATTTTTTTCTATAAAACCATTCTTAGTTTTTATATTAATATCACCATTTCCCATCACATTCACCGTAGAGCAATCTCCAAAGCTAACAGTAGAGTGAAAATCTTCATTTAAGTAAGAAAAGAAGGACTTACTTCCACACATATGGTTGCTTTACAACCAGTGTCCACAAACCAAATATCCGACTTGTGAGATTCCCCGACTATCTTGAATTTGCCATTAGCAAAGTCTCCGCTTTTTTTATTTTCTCGCAAAATTTGACTTTTTCTCTTTTGTCTTTTGTCATTAGGTAGCTTTGGTATAACATTCGAATCGGTAATGACCAAATCGATGACATCTAAAACACTCAATTTTAGATTTATCAAATTGTTGACCTCGTCCTCTTCCTTTATTTTGTAGATAACCATCATCAGTAATTATGTTGCCACTTCTGTAGTCTTTATCTGCTCTTCCTCTTCCTCTACTTCCCCCTCGACCTCTACCTTGTAATATTGAGAAGTTGTTGGTTATAGAGGCCTTCAAAGCTTGCTCCTCAGCAGTAAAATTACGGTTGATCTTCTGTTCATGAACTAATAAAGAGCTTTGAAGTTCATCAATTGAGAGTGCATCTATGTCCTTTGATTATTCAATTGAGCAAACTATGTAGTCAAATTTTGCTGTCAAAGATTACAATATCTTTTCAACAATAGTGGCATCATCCATCTTCTCTCCATGAAACCGCATATTATTGGCCAATCCCATGGTTCTTGCAAAATAGTTGTTAACAGATTCTCCATCCTTCATCTGTAGATTTTCAAAATCCCTTCTCAAGGCTTGAAGTTGTGCACGCTTCACCCTTGATGAGCCTTGATATTTTTTCTTCATCGAATCCCATATATCCTTGGAGGTTTTTTTGCAAAGAATCGTCTCCAAAATAGATCGATCAATGTCCTGAAATAAGTAATTCTTCGCCTTCAAGTCTTTCAACTTTGATGCCTCAAGTTCCTTCCGCTGTGCTTTTGTAGGTACCATTCCAACATCCGGTTTTGCCACTCCGAATTCAACAATATTCCAATACTCTTTGGATTTTAAGAAATTTTCCATCGACATGCTCCAATGATCGTAGTGACCATCAAAACGTGGAATAGATGGTTGCACAAAATTGTCTGCAGACATTGTGAATTTCTTCACTACAAAAAAAAAAAAATCTTCCTTTTATTGAAGACCTCGGCTCTTGATACCACTGATAACTTAAAAGAAGATATGAGAAAAACTGCACACTTTATTCATAATCATTGAAGCCTTTATAAAGGCAAAATTCTAAAAAGATAATCTCTACTAATTTGAGTTTTAATCAACACACAACTAACTTAAATATTTAAACCAAAGATATCCTAACCAAACTAAAATAAACATCATTATCTTAACACATACATGGTATTTTTAGTGTGTTCCCTAATATGTATGTCTGATTGATCATGCTTTATACACTTGTGAAGGAACAACTTTGGTTATTTCATAACTTGTAGCTGTGATGTCTTTGCATATAAAGGTTGTTAAGCGTTATTAGGAAATTTTGCTATCTTTGTTAATAAAGAATTTCATTTTTCCTATCTTATAATTTATATTCGTACTTTTCTACATTATTTTGTAGAGGAAATTTATTGAGTTGTTTTTATAAGAAATTGGCTACAATCTATTATCTAAAACTTGACTACTGATATAGATGTTTTATGTTGACTTATTATTTATTGTTTATTATTGATAATACTTTGGTGATATATTTCAATTAGGGGAAGGGCTTCATGAAACTGCACCTCGCATGATGTTTGTATTTCATTCTTTTAAGTTTTTCTTTAATATCTTTTAGATGATATGCTTTCATCTTTTATAACCACCAACTCTAAATTCAAACTTTTGCTTGGCCTCCAAGTGGTCATTAGAAATCTAAATAGGGATTATCTCGGAACTTGTGGCAAAGGTAAAATCTCAAAAAGAAGTTCTTGCTTCGAGTAGTTATAATTATTTAAAAAAATACTATCAAATGCTCGAACTTCTTATTTGTTTATCTAGTTAAATAGTTTGTCCTTTTCTTTCTATAGCCTTAATTGTCTTATGTTAAAATATTTTTTTCTTCATAATCGATGTGTTTTAAAATGTTTACACCATATTATTTAGTATTATTTGCAATATATATTTCTTATGATTTAGAACATGTCTGCACAATTGCTTTGTTTATAATTGTCATCAAAAACCAATGTTGAATTTTTAATATTTTTTTGTAAATTTAAGATATGACTTCTTGTCACTTTGGATTCTTATGTATATGTAATCCAAATGAAACAAATTTGTGATATTGCATTGGTGTCTTAAAACCTTATTGAAAATAAACCATCAAAGAGTTGTTAAACAATTGTTAAAAAAATGGATGTTAGATTTGTTTAATTTGCTCAAATTGATGTGTTGATTAAAAATTTGTAATATATTTTTTATCTTGAAGCTTGCTTGTGAAGCTTACTCAAGATATTTATAGGGAGTTGAACGATTAAAGTTGCCATAAGCTTAACACTCACAAAACTACTTTCAACCTTTTCTTTAACCACTAGGATTTGATAGCCCGAGTAGAGTTTTTAGAGGCCATCGATGATCGACATGCTTTCATCGATTTCAATTTGCTTTCTTTCCAATCATTCTACGTTGATTTGCCACCGGAAGTCATCCATGAGTTTCCGTCATTTTTCGAGCTCGCCATCGGATACATCAGCATTAAAGTAGCAGTTATAAGCCAGTTACGTCGGACACGTCAACAACTAAGCATGGAAATACACATCAGCTGCCATGTAAGCAACTAATCCACCTCGAGATGGGTGCGGGGTAGCTCAAGGAAAGGTACTTGGCAGCTGATGTGTATTTCCATGCTTAGTTGCTGACGTGTCCATGACAACATGGCTTAAATAACCTTACTTTAATGTCTGATGTGTTATTCCGGTGGCCAGCTCAGCAAAAATTATCGGAAACTCATGGATAACCTCCCGGTGAAAGCAAATCAATATAGAATTATTGAAAAGAAACAAATTGAAATTCAGTGAGCAAAGTGAAAATCGACCATAATACAGTGGCCTCCTAAAATTTTACCCATTTGATGTCTATATCAAAGCCAGTCTTTGCGAGAAAAGGGCCTTAGGCAAATATGAATGTTTTTTTAATTATATAATAAATTATATAATAAAAATAAAACATTATCATAAATCAATTAAATAAGGTAAATTTTAAATTTTAAAAAAATAATTAATATTTTTCAAATTTATAATTATGTAAATATGATTATATGATGATAATAAATAAAAAATTTAAATATAATTTTTTTAAAAGAAAATATGAATCGTAAGGTCATAGAAATGTATGGGACCCAATAGTTGAAAAAAAAGTTAAAAGTTTCAAGATAAATATATGAACAAGATTATAGAATGATTGTAAATAAAATTGTAAATTTATTTATTTTTAAATAATAACATGAATTGCAAGGTCGAGAAAAATTGTGAGGCTCTATTATAAAGACAAATTTGTTGCACATTAATATTATAATAAATTAAGTGCTATAGTTAAAAAAAATTCAAAATAATTATATGGATATGATTATAGGATGATAGCAAATAAAATTTTTAAATATAATTTATAAAAAAAAAACATGAATTGTGATGCTATGAAAAATTAGAGGACCAGTCAAATTTGTTGCTAATATCATAAATTAAGTTTTATATTTAAAAAAATTAAAATCTTCAAAATAATGATTAATTTAATTGTGTAGATAGCATAATACTAAATAAAAATTTTAAATATAATTTTTTAAAAAGGGTAAGAATTATATGGCACTGTAAAATTGTAGAGCCCTAGGTATAGTTGCCTATGCTTAAGGCCCACCCTAATTTATTTATTTAAATTTGAAAGAGCTCTAGTTACTGTTTGAAAACCGAACTACTTTATTGTTACATTGCCAATCATAATGGTCTTTTTATATTTTTCAACTACTGGTAATTCTCTAACAAAATTATACAGCTAAATAGCATAATTAGATGCCTCATAACACGCAATAAATTTTACCTACTGGTAACACGCAATAAATTCTACCTACCGGTGATTGCTTGACACTTTTTCGTGAAATAATACCGCCAACCATAACGAAAATATAATCAGAAATCTAATAATCAAACATATGAATAATAACAACCGATTTTAGAGCTGATGTAGCATCAAATTCAATTCATTAATAATTAACTTACTAATGATTAACTTATTGTAGTAATCATAATCAAATTTCATAGCAAATTCCAGTCAAACAACCTTCTTTTGAGCTAACTAATTGCTCAAGTCATGTTATAACTATTAAAACTCACTGCTGCATATAAATCTCCGTCAAACAACATGAGAATAAGCGTGCATCAACATTTGAGATATTTAAAAAAAAAAATCTCTTGCTTGTTAGAGTAATCAAGTTTCATAGCAAGATCAAATCCAGCTCCAAACGTTTTTTGGGCTGGGTTGGCTAAGTGCTCATGAGTTGTAAAACATTTTAAAACCAAAATTAGTTATAAACGAGTTTTCCCAAATGACTTTACACAATTAAAATCATCCCTTCTCTGTACCACTTCAATTAAAAAGGAAGAGAGAACCCAATGCGAATTTTCTTTCGGCGTGGTGTTTTGCATGCATAAAACACAAAAAGAAAAGATCAATGGCAGGAAAAAGGAACGAGGTTGTCCATCTGCTTAATTACGAGGAGAGATCGTGCACACGACGTTGGTTGATCGAAAAGGAGATTACATACGTGACACGAGCCCTTGCATTCATACAAAAGAACTAACATATAAAAGCAGACTCGATTGAGACGCCACAACGGTAACAAGATGAGTAATTTACAGGTAGGATGTAAAAGAGGAGCAAAGAACAATTAATCTCAGAGCTCGTCTTCTGGTTTGCCTCTGTGACCGACAATCTTCTCCTTTGCCGCCTCATAATTGGACGCTAAGGCCTCCTTTGCACCATCCAAGGACTCCCCTGCTTTAGCTTTTGCAACCCCTGCCTTCTCTTGGGCCTTGGTCTCAGCCTTATCCTTGGCATGGTGCAGCTGCTCTCCAGCCTCAATGGCCTTTTGTTTTGCCTCGTTCGCAGCCTTCTCCGCGGCCTCCGTAACTCTGCCAGCAGCGTCCTTGGCAACCTCCCTGGTCTCCTTTTTGGCCTTCTGTGCCGCCTCCGTCAGACTGCCAGCCGCGTCTTTGGCCACATCTGCCGTATCCTTGGTCTCTTCTCTGACGTTCTCTGTAGTCCCTTCAGCCGCCTCTTTTCCCTCTGCTACTTTCTCTTTAAGCTTCTTTGCCTTGTCTGAAAGAAGAAGATGATGATGATGTGATGATTAGAAGTAGTAGTAATAGTAAGACGGAAGTTAAAGATGATGGCATGTTACTCATCCATGCACGATGCACACACCATAGGCGATTTCTTGAGCTTTATCTGCGGCCTGCTTAGCATTCTCCCCCCGCTGCGGATGACTGCTGGTTGTAAGCATCCGTGGCTTCTCCAGCCTTCTCAGTGGCATAGCGGGTGGTATCTGTCCACTTATCCATCAGTAAACATTGTGGTTGTCGGGTTATCGTAAACCCAAGAAAAGTTACGGAGAAGCACGCGAGTAGGCACATGCAGAAGGTGCATGCCTTGCAGGCGTGGTTCTATCTATATGAAGCGTTGTACATATAAGAGTCTATAGATGTAAGCATACCCACCAAAAGTGACCTCATCCGTGGCGGTTTTGGCAGCCTTTTCTTCCTCTTCCTCTCGTTGCTTCAAGCCCAAGCCCTCGGAAATCTTCTCTTTGGCCCAGCTAGTCCATGACTCTTCTCCAGCCTCCTCCGCTGCTTCTCTTGTATCCTCCTCGAATACCGCACTGCCCTTTGACGACGTGGCTGATGCGGATGTCATAAGCAGCACGGCCAACATCGCTAGTATTCCCATTGCTAGGCCGTTCCTCCTGGTCACGGTCACGGTGCCCATTCTCTCTCACAACACCTAAGCATTCACTTTCAGTCAGTTGTTTTAGTTCAGAGGACTCTAGCTAATGAGGTTTAAAAAATGACCCTGCTCCCGACGTGGCGCTTCTATGTTGAACATTGTTGATCACCACTGCTAGGCGTCCGCCAGGTGTCTCATTGGTGCCCTTAACGCGTCAATCGGGAGCGACCGACACCTGACCCTCATATTAAAAATTTAAATCCTTATCCAATTTTAAATTAATCAATTAAAAAAAAATGATATATAAACACACACACACAAAGATTTATTTATCAAATATATGATATAAAAAATCAAGCGTTCTTTTTGATTTTAACTTCAGCGCGAGCCTCTAACTGCTGTGGACCTGGATCACTAACGTCTCCCGGGGAATAATCGGCATACTCGCTTTTTCTGAGTCAGCGTCGGGGACGTTGAGCGCTGTCTTCCGTCTGATCAGATCTTTACCTACTCTTTTCTTTCTCTTTACTTTCAAGATTTGCATCTCCCTCACTTCTAGTGAGGGTCTTATCTTCTTTGTACTGTTTCTCCATTTTTAATAAATCAGTGGTTTATCCACTCATAATAAAAAAAAAAGACGTATTTATCAAATATATATATATTTTTTTAAAAAAAAACTCACGAAAGATATACATAATTGATATGTATATATATATATATATATACAATCATGATTGCTTGGGATCTGGTTGTTAGGGGTATTATATATGTAATATACGACCAAAACAAAATTCTCGTATTTTCAATTTCAATGATTAATTCTCATAATTCTTGTATTTTTAATGATAAATTCTCATGAATTTAGGCTATTATTTGGAAAGATTAACCTCGGCTAGTTTGTTACTCTTTTTGTGTTTTTTTTGTTTTGGTCCTTTTGTAGTGTCATGATTGTAGTCACCGTGAGTTTTGTGTTTCTAGATTCACCCATAATGAATTGCGTTCTATAGTCTATATTTTCTATATTTTATCATTTTTGTGTTTGTCTATTTATAATTTTTATATTTAATTAATTATAATTTATTTACTTTTTAAATATATATAGTCAGTCCAAATGGTGATGTTTTTTTAGATATATACCTCTCCAATATATATAATGCTCTCGTATTTATACATATTAAAGTAGATGTATAATCTACTCCGTGAGTGTTTTAAAAAACAATTTTAATTTTTTTAATAACATTTAAATTTTTATTTATATTACTTATAATATTAATAATTGAAAAATATTAATTATACATAATTATTTATTTAATAAATGTCCATAAAACCTTTAAAATCCAAGATATAAAATAGTTTATATGATAAGAGTTGTTTAATTATATTATTTTATATATGATATTGCCTCAAAAATCCTCACAAAATTTTAAAATCTTCTATGTGAAGCCGGAGAAAATGCCTAGTATATATATATAATGATAATGAGCGCTTACATATATATAAATATAATATCAGTATTGGTCTACATACATGTGTGTATATATTAGCTAAGTTTATGATTACCTCTAATACCCATGCTAACTCCCTGTAAGAGTTTTAATATTAATTTCTTTAAAACAACAATTATAATTTTTTGACTCCATATATGGAAAGAAATATTATATTGTCTGTTGCTATGATTATTAGAATTCAATATAGAAAAAACCACTTTGCAAACAGTTCAAAATTTCTTTTTAAAGTAATAAAAACTACATAAATTAAATCATGACATATCTGAAATAAATTGATTGAAATTTGAGACTGCTTTTTTTCATCATCAAAAACCGGAGAGAAAAACCAAGAGAAGGGAATCTAAACAAATTACTGTTTTTATGAGAATTTTGAATTGGAAAGTGCTTTAATTTTTAGAAATTCTTATTAATTGCCCCCAATACTTCTCCATTTCTCCATTATCTTCTTAGAAAACCCTCTTAATTTCAACATCATGATTTCTTTTTTTTCTTTTTCTTTTTTATCTATCTGAATTTGAGCATAAGAATAATATGGACATTTGATAATTTTAGTTAAAGCCGAAAGATTTTATGTGCAACACAATTCTCATTATTTTATTTATTAAATAGTTATATAAAAACAAGTATCTATGATTTAATTGACAATTATTATTAGCATTCGATATTTTTCTATTATTTTGAACATGTTCTACCACATTTAAAAAATCAATCAAACAGGTAGTCCTTTTCATCCTGCCCAAGAACAGCCACGCATTGATGACAGAAGTTAAAATTGAAAAATATCATGCCAGCATAGTGAAGATGCACAATCAAATGGATCGTTTGGCGTTTCTTAGCTTGACAAATGGATCAATTAACACAAAAGGCCTGGGAAAAGAAGTTAAGCATAGGTAAAGCAGCTTATTTCACCTCTACCAGCTAAATAACAATGACACTAATTTATTTTCCACATAAAGCAACATAAGATCTAGTTTTCCCAACATTGGGTCTATATTTATCACGCCTTCTTAACCTTCGCTGCAGGTGGTGGGAAAATAATTCTAAATAACCAAGATGCCATGACGGCACCAATAAAGGGACTGATCCAGTAAACATAAAAATGCTCCCAAGTATTGTGACGATTGTGGATATATGCCCAGCCAAATGCCTGAAAGCAACAAACAGAACAAAGAATCATAGGATTAATCAAATAGCAAAGTTCAAGAACTGGCAGAGTTGAATAAAGGAAATGCAGATGGTCAGCAAATCAATGTTGTGTGCAGTGTTGATTTTTCATTCTTGATGCAATCATGGAACAAGCGAGGGAGTAATGCAGAAAATACTATTTGATGGATTTTAGGATTGTAATGGAAGAAGTGAATTTTGCAATTCTGCACATAAAATTAGAATAACAATGCTACATGATGCATTTAGGATGTGCCAGAATTCAGAAATCCCATTCTTGAAATGGATAACAATATTAGGAAGGTCATAATACCATCAAAGAAGATTTACAAATAGCAGAAATATAATCTGCAAGGACATTTTAATATTTTAGATGCAATTAAAGTCCAATTACCAACACTTAAATTGAACATTGATGTTCAGAAAAGAGCCTTTTTGCCTAAGTGAATCAGCTGCCTTAGCTATGTTACACAGCGATGTCAGAGAGAAGAACATAATTCCTCAGAAACTGTTACATATGCATTTGATAAGACTATCTCCTACTTGGTGCCAAATAATCAAAGTACAAGGAGGAATGCTCTTGGCAGACTACAATTCAACTAAATGACAGGAAGAAAAACAATCACGACACATGACTTTCAAATTGACAGCTCATGAATAAATTGATAAAACAATGTTTTCACTATGAATACATATGGCATAGGTCCAGACAACAAATGTCAAGGAGAAGAAACTCACCAATCCTAACAAAAGCCAACAAGTACAAACAAAGATTTCTAAGGTCACATTTTTACACTAAGAAATAAGTACTGAGTCCTGATGAACTAGTTCTGTTCAGACAAATATTAATAACTGCCTTTTAGGCATTAGCCTGCAGCAGAGCACACATAGCCTCCAAAGAATTTGATGTTTGTAGAGGACACAAATAAACATTGCGTTGATTGGAAAGTTACATGTGCAAACCCGCTATTTTGAGGGGATGAGATCCTCAATGTGAGGACATATGTCTACAAAACACTGTTTCCTGAAGGTGTAAATGCAATGGCAACACTATTACTCACTATTATATGGCCATATTAACCAGAAAAAAAAGTAGTGGTTTGAAACTTTGAAACCCAAATAATCTAAATTCATGATTAAAAGAACTGATACAAAGGCTCATTGATGATATAGCATAATACTTGCAACTAAGAATATTGTCAGGCTGTACATGTCACAAAGATGTAGATTGCAGAAGTGATGGGCTTTCTTAGAATTCACACTGTGTGGATATCTGATTCATGTTGTAGAGCTTGGTTACTTTCAGCAGCCAATCATAGAAGTTTATCCTTCCCCTTTCATGATTATAATTTTAAGGATGATAAACAGCTTCACATGTGCTGAGTTCCCAACTAAAATTTTTTTTGGAGGCATATCTCGTAGATCAATGCTAAGAACCTTATCTAAGCCTCTCAATAGAAGTCTCTCTCTGTTTGTTGCACATTGGAAAGAAATGCCAAAGTTAAAAAAGCGTTATCCATATTCTTCTTGTTCATCTCTCATTAGATACCTTTTTCTTAAAAAAATACATGCTTACTCCACTCTGTAGCCAATCTAATTGTCTAACCCCAACCATCCCAGCAGCAAAAAAATTCAATTGGTCAAGATATTCAAATAGCATATTTACCACCACATTCAGAAATTTGATGGCTTTTGATATTAAGAAGTATCTTTAAGATTATTTAAAGAGAACTATTTTCTATTGAATGGTGATTGTATGGTGCTATGAATTAGATCGTTTTAGTGGTTTAAGACAATTTTAATATCATATAGGCTATAATATGCATTACATCTACAATTACATTGTTGTTAAGTGCCATCATAAATCCTATTAAGTTCAATTTTTTTTAAGAAAATCCAATCTACTCAACAGTGGTATACAACAGTCTATACATTGTGGCACCAATCTTCCATCTTTGGCCCAGCTTTGCTAGTTCAATGTATTGCGGATCTTTTTAACATGTTAGTACCTATTTCCTTCTAAAAAAGTTTACAATTTACACAAATTAGTGATCCCATCTAACCGAGAAATATTCACCAAATTTTGGAAATTATCCTTGAATTCGATCACCAATTTAACAAAAATAAGTCATTGTGTAGTTAGAGAAAAGGGGAGAGATGGTATGGTTTTCTAGTCCTTGTTGATGAAACAGATCACCCTATCAGTTTGACACTTGACCAAGCCAAACCATCAAAGTTCAAGCAAGAACCACAATTCATTGGCATAAAACTCTTCAGTGACTCTTCTCTTTGTTAGTTAATCAATTACTAAGCCATCCAAAATAAATCAGAATTAAAAAACTTGAGTCATCCACTAACCCACTGCTACTTGTGTTTGATACATACGCCATATAGATTTTCAAGGGAAAACATCTTGGTTATCTAAGATTATAAACAAAGGAAAATAATATAGATCTAAAGGTGATAGTCAAATAGCAAACTACAGTTGAAAATTAATGATTTTCAACCTAACCAAAAGAAGCAATGTTGAGCAATGTTAACCATCTTGGTTCAAGAAATAGAACATAAAGAATGTTGGAACTTTCAGACCTATTGAGCACCAAAAGCTGACCAAATGAATCATTATTTTTAAAAACCCTGATTGACTCAAATAAATATCTAATAAACATCTTTTTGTCCATTAGATAGCAAAACACGCCAATTATTGCCCAAGGGATAACAAACTTCAGCTGATCCGTACTTAGCTGATCCGTACCCAAGGCCATTGCTTAGATGTAGCATATCAAGCAAACATTCTATAGACACTTTTAAAAACTATTTAACAACTCTTAAAGTGAAAGACACATCTTATGCTTATCTTCACATACCATTAGAACAACTCAATGAAAACTATTTTAGAAGGTGATTGAAACATTGTTGATGCAGATCTAGCACTTTATAGTGCTTAACATCAAATAGATTCTAATAGAGAAATTTTATCTATTATTATTGTTTGTCAACAGCTAGTGTAGCACAGATGGCACCAGGATGGAAAGAAATGGAAACTAAATTGAATTGGATAATACACAATGAAAAATAGAAACGAAAAGAGACGCTCACATTGGCGGGGTTCATAGATGGTCCCGTGTAGCCAGTACCAGCTATAACAAAAGCAACAGTGCAGGCAGCGAGCAGACCAAGCTTGGATGACCGAATTTCTGGGGCCCTTGATGATAATCCAAAGGACAGTGAAGGTGATGAGGAAGGTGAGAAGCCCTTCAGCGATGGCACCGGTGTGTGCATCGACCTTGAGCGAGGGCCCGCCAAGCATGTGCTTGTACTGGGGAGGCGTGAACTCCATGATCGCCAAAACACCCCCGGCCGCGCCAAGAGCCTATTTTGCAAGATGAATCAGGTTCATAAACCATTGGCAAGCAGATGAAGGAGAAATCCAAAAATTAAAAATAAAATAAAATAACAAACGATCGAAACAAAGAGATAGAAATGGATGCAGATGCAGAGAGAGACCTGGGCTGGGAAGCGGAGTGCCATGGAGATGAGGGTGCCATCACCATAGCCGGAGGCGTAGAACGCGGCGGTCCCGGTGGGGTTGAAGCTGGCACCACCGAGAGCATCGCAGATGATGTTGAAGATGAATATAAGAGAGGCGATGAGGCCGATGGTGATGAGGACGTTGAGGGGCGAAGCCGTGAACATTGATAGCGGTAGCGATGAGGGGTGAAGATACTCACCGTGGATACGCAGAACATCCATAGGAACATGATCAGGGCGTCGTACACTGCTGCCTTTATCGGGCCCATCCTTGCTTTTTACTCTTCTTCTTCCTCAATCGTATCGGATCTCCACACCACTTTTTTCTTTTTTTTTTTTTGTTCGCCCTTGTTGATGGTGCCGATGAGGAGAGGCTTGTTGACCTATCCGACCCTCCTGCTTTTGAGAGAGAATTTCCTCCCTTCGGACCTCCCCCACTCTTGTCGATCTATCCTTCTGTTCTATTACTCTTTCGCTCTCTCTTGGCCGCCGTGCACCACCTAATTAATACCGAACTATTTATTTTTAGGTAGGATTTTATCCATACTTTTGATTTTTTTATATTTTGAAAAATTCAAATATTAAAAGATAAATGATTCTCTTTTTCTTTTGAAATTTCCAAATTTAATTTATTAATTAATCCATCCCTGCTTTTTTACAGAGATGGATATGGATATGGAGTATTTTTTTATTATTATTAAAATAAATAAATGACGAATTTATTAAAGTGGATATGGAGTTTAAACTTATCTTCTTAGTTCAAGTTAAGATACGAACTGAAGCTTATCTTCTTAGTTCAAGTTAAGATACGACACTGAAAATCAAAACTTTTTTTTTTAATAAAAATTTCCCTCAAGCTCCAATAAGATAAAGGGATGCTCCAAACATCATCACAATCTCTCTTCTTTTATCTAATTCAGATTTTATCAAACAATATATATATATATATATATATATATATCTTTAATTATTTAACATTAATAGAGTTGTTTGATTGTGAAAATCACATGTATGTGAAATTACAGTGTAATTAAAAATATTGTATTTCTATTTACATCATTGCTGTTTGATTTGCCGTAACTGAAAATATTATCTATATTAATTTTTTATTTATTTGGTTTGATGTAAATTTAAAGTTACACTTACTATGTAAGTGGAATGGTAAGATTACTTAAATTATCTATTATTATTATTTAATATTTTTCATAAAAATTAATTTAAGTATAATTTTAATTAATTAATTAATTTAATAATTTAAAAATATTTTATATTTTTTAATTTTATTATTTGAAAAAATTTATAATTATATTTTTAATACACTTACTCTATTAATTATTTTTATAATATTTTCCAATTATAAAAAAATACTTTTATGATCAAAAATTATTCAATTAAATAAAAATTTATAATTAATTTTAAAAATAATATAATATTTTCAATTAAAAAATATTTTTGTCATAAAAATGTTTATTATATAAATACTAGT
Source organism: Dioscorea cayenensis subsp. rotundata (assembly GCF_009730915.1). Classification (NCBI taxonomy): domain Eukaryota; kingdom Viridiplantae; phylum Streptophyta; class Magnoliopsida; order Dioscoreales; family Dioscoreaceae; genus Dioscorea; species Dioscorea cayenensis. The sequence goes on from NC_052478.1 coordinate 1,506,737, forward strand.
TTTTATAATTAAATATGAAATGAATATGATGGTGAGTGAATATCGTTTACATTCTCTGTATTTCAACTTACACCAAAATTTTTGGTGTAAGTTGAAACGATAATCGCAAATATTGTTAGTGGACTGAAGTTTTATGTATAATTTTTGATGTTCTAATGTTTGATGGGTGCAAAAGTCTGATAAATTAGTAAAAATATTTTACATGTAAAACTCATTTTATATTAAAGTTAAACAACATTTTACATATAAAACCAATTACATTATAACTATTTACAACTACTTTTATATATAACCAAACAGCCCCTAATTTTTATTTATATTCAGTATTTATGGAAATAATCACCAGAATTGATCACTTTGGCTCATAACACAAGCTTATTTTTATATTTATGGTATCTACTTTATGAGATAACGCCAGTTTGTCATACCAAAATGCCATTTTACACCATTTGCGCTGCCACGTGACATTTGAATGGAAATATAATAAAAATGATTATTTATAGAAAATAAATGCCAGCCTAGTATACGTATAATTATTTTAAAAATTTTTGTAATATGGGAGCTTTTCTTTTCGAGAACTGGGGAAGTGAGAGAATTAGTCGACACCTTCGACTATGGTGTTGATTTGTGTTAAAGTGGGGAAGTGTCGCTTTCACTATTCTCTTGAAATAAATTTTTGAACTAGACACACACTTCGTGGAGGAGTGAGCTAATTTACAAAAACTCGTTTTCCTTTTCACTTCCAAAGTCGCTTTTTAAATTTAATAAATTCACCCTACGTTTAAATTCTCCGGTTTTATTACTCAACCTTGCAAACAAACACAAAATATACTCAAAAAGTGGTATCAGCCTACGATAAAAAGCTTTTCGATATATTTGGAGTTCTCAGGGGCAAAAGTATCTCGGTATAGTTTATCCAAAGATAGCGAGTTTTTATCTTCTTTTTGTGTATTCATTATGAAAAAATTTATTTCATAAGAGATATATGATTAGGGAGAAGGTGAGATCTAGAAAGGTATTATTTTAATTAATTAAATTTTTCTTGAATTTTTGATTAAAACTTTGAATATTTTTGGTTTTGGTTTTGGTTTTGTTCACAAGGTGATGCGGACCAGATTGATGAGCTAGCTTGCGCCTACATGATGCCAATGGATCCATTCTGGTGATCAGAATTCAAAATTTTTTTTAGAATCATGCAACAGAGGAAGTCTAGGAATTACATTTCACAGTTGACACTTTCAAATGGGGAGGTATGCACTGACCAAACTACTATCAAAAGACGCAATACTAGATCATTATCAAATTTCTTGGGTACTGAAAAGGCCAGGAATGGGGGCTTTTTGACAATTCTGAATTCAAGAAAAGATTGTTCCAGATCATGTCAAGTTTTTTCTATGTAGAATGGTGACAGAGAAAGAAATAAAAGAGGCACTGTGGAGTATTAAGGATGATAAAAGTCATGGACCAGATGGGTTTAACAGCTATTTCTTTAAGAAATTCTGGAGTATTGTGGGGAAAGAAATTTGTTGTGCTGTTCAAGATTTCTTCTCAAACGGAGTGATGTTAAAACATGCCAATTCCACAATTATCACACTTATCCCCAAGGTGATCAAACCTCAGAAGATTACAGATTTTAGACCAATTGCATGCTGTAATGTCATTTACAAAGTGATATCTAAAATTCTGGCTGGTAGGCTGAGGGAAATTCTGAAGGATATCATTCATTTAAATCAGTCAGCTTTTATACCGGGGAGAATGATTTCTGATAATATAATGCTGGCTCATGAACTACTCAGAGGATACCATAAAAACAATCTGAATAGTTGTGCTCTAAAGATTGATTTACATAAAGCATATGACTCAATTTCATGGGATTTCCTGGAAGAGGTTTTGCTGGCATTCAGGTTTCTAGAACATTTTGTCAAATTGATTATGAACTCAGTAAGAAGTTGCATGTTCTCTATTATGATTAATGGGCATATGGAAGGGTATTTCCCTGGGAAGGTTGGTTTGAGGCAAGGTGACCCAACTTCTCCACTATTATTTGTTCTATGTATGGAGTATTTGACTAGATCTTTTAACAAGATGGCCAAGATTGGGTTCAAATTTCATAGAGATTGTGAGAGTCTCAATCTTTGTCATCTATGTTTGCTGATGATTTGTTTGTATTTGAAAGTGGGGATATTGATTCAATTAAGATGATTAATAATACCTTGAAGCATTTCCAAGAAGTATCAGGTTTAATGCCAAATTTATAGAAAAGTGCAGTTTTCTTCTCTGGTGTTGAACAAAACATTAGGATGCAAATTTTGAAGGTGCTGGGTTTTAGAGAAGGAAAGCTACCAGTTAAATACTTGGGACTCCCCTTAATTTCAACAAGATTGAAAAGAGAGCATTGTATGGAGTTAATTTCAAAGATCACTGCTAGAATTGCAAATTGGACTGCCAAAACTTTATCCTATGCAAGAAGGATACAGTTGGTGAATTCAGTTTTATCTAGCTTACATATTTACTGGTGCTCAATTTTTATTTTTGCCTAAAGTTGTTGTACATGAGGTGGAGAAGTTATGTAGAAATTTTCTGTGGCATGGATCAGATTTTTCCAAAAGAGGAGGTCTTGCGGCTTGGTCTTCAGTGTGCCAGGAAAAATCAGTGGATGGTCTAGGAATTAAACCTGTTTCTTTATGGAACCAAGCAATACAAATCAAACACATCTGGGAACTTATAATGGAGAAGCAGACACTATGGGCAATTTGGGTGGCCAAAGTTAAATTGAAAAGACTTAGCTTTTGGGGTATTACAAAAACAGTAGATAGCAGCTGGAATTGGAGAAATCTATTGAAATTAAGAAAGATAGCAAAGCAAATGTTTCAATATCAATTGGGAAATGGGAAGACTTTCTCCTTTTGGTTTGATCATTGGTGCAATGGATTAGCTATTGTAGATTTATTCCCAGATATTAATTTCAAAGAAATCTATATCTCTAGGGAATCACTTGTATGTGAGTTTTGGCAGAAAGGAAGGTGGAGGTTACCGGCTATATGGAATCCTACCATGGCAGGGATTTTTGAGTATCTCAACAAAAATTTTGCATTAAATGAAGCCAAACAGGATTGTATTGACTGGAGATTGAATAAGAATGGAACATTCAATGTAAAGAATGTTTTCTGGACATTCCTGCAACCACAAAAAAAAGTCACTTGGGCAAATCTAGTGTGGTCAACTAGTAATATTCCAAGACATTCTTTTATTCTTTGGCTAGCATTACATAAAAGACTATTGACAAAAGACAGATTAGTCCAATGGAAGATGTTAGATTCTAATTTGTGTGTGTTCTGCAATTCAGCTAAAGAGGAGATTGAACACTTGTTCTTTGATTATGGGTTTTCTAAAAGCAATTTGGACCAAAGTACTATGGGCAAGCAGGGTGGTAAGAAGGCCTCTATCTTGGTCAAGAGAGATCAGTTGGTTTACTAGAAAAAGCAAAAAGTAAATCATTGCTCGCAAGGATACGAAAAAAACAACTCTATCAGCATGTGTCTACACAATTTGGAGAGCAAGAAATTATGCCATTTTTCAGAATCAAACTGCTAATGTAGAGGTGATTTTTTTGGGCAGATTAAGGAGATGGTGATATTAAAAATATCTGGGCCAAATTTCCAAGGAGGCGGGTTCTGGGAATTTTTATTATGCAAAAGATGGTATGCTAGTTAAATGAAGGGGAAAATTGTTTTCTGCTGAGAAGGTATGGAGATGGAGAATAGGGCTAAAATGAATTACTGGAGGTTGATGTAATGGTTGCTTGATGCTTATTGGCTATTAAAAAGGATGGATGAAGTGAAGACCTGGTGGTATGAATGTGTTGGATGGGAAGAGAAAAGTAGATATGGGCCTGTGTGCTTTCATGGGTATCTGCATTGGCTTATCTTTAATGTTTTGTGTGGATTATATCATGTTCTGGAAATACCCTGCTTGGGAGGTTGAGCTTAGAGGTGTCAATTCGGGCCGGCGGGGCGGGCCGGCCCGCGGTCCGCCATAACCCACCATTTGGCGGGGCGGGGCGGCCAAATGCCAACCCAACCTGACCCACTTTGGGTTGTGGGTTGGGCGGGCCAGCCTACCAAAAATATAAAAAATTAAAAAATAATTATATTTCATAGTTCTCACATATTTATTTATATTTTTAGCATAATCTTTGCTACAATACTACAAAAAAATATTAACAAAATCCAAAAACTAATCGCATGAAAAAGCGTCGATTATTATTAAAAAAATAATCAATCCATCAATATTACCTTAATCCTATTAAATTTGTAAAGTTTTAACAAAAATTTAAAAAAATCAAAAATGTTAAAAAAATCAATATCTATCGATAGAAACCCCTTTAAAAAAATATGTATTTATCTTTTTCTAACTTTGTAATTAATTTAATAATTTTTTTATTTTTTTAAATATAATTTTCTAAATTAAGGGTGTGGGCTAGCCATGACCCGCAACCCCTGACTCAGCCGTGAGTTTGGCCCGTTTTAACTCGCCTCCAAAGCGGGATTTCATATAATCGCCAATCCAATCCACTTATTTTAGTTAGCGGGCGGACTGACCCGGCGGGCTTGGCCCAAATTGACAGCTCTAGTTGAGCTTGAGCTTAATAAATATATTTTGGTTTGATTTGACATAAAAAAATAAATAAATAAGAAGAAAAAATGTAAGCAAATATCATAACTTATAATATAAGAACAAAAATAATGAAAATCATCCAAGATTTCATGGTGAAGTTTTATTTACGCGATCAACTGAGAAAGAAGCCTTGAAATCCATCACATATTTTGTAAAATAGCTTGGTTACTTTCCACAATAAGCCAACATCTACCAGAAAACTGCATTCTAGAGGTCGTTCAAGATCATATGCAATTGATCTATAGTGAAGATGCCAAGAAAAGAGATGAGATTAGGGTTTCTACATCTTCTGATTTCCGATAAAAAATTAGAGCAACCCAAAACACTGATTGGAGACAAAACGATAGCAAGACATCGAAGCTAATGTAGAGGAAAAGAAGAGAGATTTCGGAGAACTTCACTAGAAATTAGGCCTCCCTTTGCGATTTCTTCCATTGCTCTTCGTTGCTCCTCGACATGGAGACGGTGAGGAGGGATGAATAACGGACACGTGCGTTTGAAGGCAAGAGTAATACAATTTGAACCGCCGTGTTAGAGATTAGTAATGTAGAGTACAAATTTTGAATGCTCAGTGATCTTTGCCCAATTTCAAGTTTGCTCACCGAATTTCAAGTTGATAACGCTAAAATGCTGAGGTGGGTTTCGCAACGTGGCTTAAAAAAATATTTTTATTTTACTGACATGTAATTTCAGCGGCTATGTCATAAAAAATTCACCTAAAACGATCAAGTAACCTACCGGTGAAACTAAATTAAAATTTTTACCTGAGTAATGGACGATTAGATGCTATCCAACAGTGGTCGTCTAATCACGAACCCAAAGCCCAGAGAGAGTGCGCAAGCAAAAGGTGTTTGAATTGCGAAAGCTGCCCAAGAAGGGAAAAAAAAAAATCAATTTGCGCAGGGTGAGATTTTACCTAATAATTGCTTTTCCATTATGAATCTACCCGAAGATATAGATGATTGGACGGTTAAGATATTGTTCAAGTTTAAAAATGTCATGATTTTATTTTTGAATAATTTATAAATATTGATTGATTGTAAGTGACTGGTTAAATTTAAAATAAGGGTGTTTAGATGAAGGTAATAAATATAGGAGAAAGAGAATCATTGTTAGTAGTATTTTATACTTATATTTAGATGCACAACTATTACAATGAGGATGCGTGTATAAAAAAGAGTAGTGATGCTGTAGATACATATTTATTTTACCCAAAATTAAAGGAATAGCACTATTTGAGGAGGAATGAATAGTATTAATTTTTAAAATGATAGTTTCGCCCTTTCTAAACTTTTCCAATATCTTTTTCTTGTTAATTATTAGGGCTAATAATAAATGGTTTCTTAAATCTTTTTAAGATATTATCTTATCCATCATGAATGGGGATGTCAACGGATCCCGGGAACCCGATTTCCCACACCGTCGAGCTGGGTTGGGAATTTTTTCGAGGTCAAGGCTTGGAAATAATTCCCCATTAGGATTAAGTAGGGCGGGAAAGACCCAACCCTGATCTTGAAATATTAAATATTTTAATTTAAATATTATATATGTGTGTGTTATATATTGTATATTTTAAATATCTAACTATGTATGTTGATATTTTGTGTTAGATTTGTTAACATGTCAATTACGCATATTTGTAAATGAATTTCTCAATTATTAAATTTTTGTATAGTATTTTTAGCAAATATTTAATAGATTTTATTTTAAATAATAATAATATTTTAATTTATCAATCAGGGAATCACCGCAACCGAAAAATCCCCACAGGTACAATAACAGGGAGAAAAGTTCCCCGCATTCAAGTTCGGGGTAGGGGATGTGCTTAGAAATTCAAAAATTAGGGAAATTTGGATAATGTATCCTCGATGAATCTCCGCCACGTTGACATCCTTAATCATGAATTAGAACACTTGGTTTTTTTATTTTTAAATAATTAAAATTTCTTGATTTCAAGCCGCCATTGACTACATTTGTTTTAAATTTAAATTTCTCCAATAATTTTTAATTATTAGAGCAAATAATAAGTAGGGTTTCAAACCTTTCTAAGGTGCTTACTTTCCATCCAAATATAGTTTTTGCGTGAATCAAAATAGTAAATAAATTTATTTTATTTGGGGAAATTGATTACTGTTGGAAGAGTATAACTTATAGAATTGGGGATTTTCTACAAAACTACTATTAATTTTTTTTTTTAATAAAATAACCATTGTTAATACTTTCCTCCTTGACTGCGGTGCCCGTTTTCTGTCATGATGTTCAAGTATTTTTCATTCAGCCTGTCTGTATATCATCTGCAATTGAACAACTCGTAGACTAATTAATGTGTATGTATTTGATAGATTCCAATGTAAACCATATATGCGGGCTTGATTATATATTCATCAGGGACATATGTGTGCCTTACTTTGAGAAAGCAAATGAACATGGATCTCAAAAGATAGTACATATTGTGTTCACCCTTGTTATCCCATTTAGTCTGAAAGACAGATCCAACAGGATTGGCAGTGACTCCTCTGTTTTTCAGACCAAAAGAGCAGATGGTTCCAACCATGGTCGGTTCACTATTTAACACATGATAAAACACTTTAAATTAGTAGTTTTTCAAGTATAACATACAGTAGTTATACACTCGGCACTTTTAAATTAAAAACAAGCAACAGACAAGCAAGTCATTCTGAGTTAGATCCAAATTCAGGACAAGCATTATCAACACTCGAAAGGACAGAACAAAGAGTTATACTAGTATACCTCTGATTTGGAAATTTGATGCCCAGCAAAGATCCACGAAAACATAAAACATTATGCGACAATTATTTGGTCACCTGTTGATGCCTGATATCACCTAGATTGCAAAACTTAACTTGGTTACTTAAGTTGTTGATAAAAAGAGTTGACTTTACTGTTTACTCGGTTGATTCAATCACGGAGGACTCGTTTATTTTACTTAATTACAAAAGCAAAAGAATCTCACATCTCATAAAGCTTATAAATGATTCACAGATTACTAAAATATCAATGTGAGTTATTTGTAAGGTATAGATTTAACACAGTGATGTCTACTAAGAGTTTCAGTCTGAAGACTGGAAAATTTCAAACAAAATCATACATAGAATTGCCTTATTGATAAGGATATGAAGACGGCAATAGCTTGTTAAATAAAATCACAACATAAGAAATGAACCCGCTTATCATGTGTAAAATCAGAATCACATATTTCTAAGCTAAAAGAACATATTTGGACTAAAAAGTAATAAAGAATAAAGAATAAAGAATCATTAAGGAAAACAACAGAAGACAAGGAAATCATGGACATAAATTAGTTTTGAGATTGAAATTTCATAGTACATCTTGATAGATAATGTGCTGATTTCAACATGCATTGATAAAGTAGTTAGGTAATAGAACATGAGAAAGTAAGCTGCAGAGAATAGCAGAGAGTGGCGAGTGAGCAAACAAAGACTTCACCTCACCATTCCATCCCTTCCTTCCTAAGCTCCTAGTCTTCTCCGTTGCTCCTCCTCCCCCCCTTGCCATGGCAAGCGGGGGTCAGCCTCAGCATCCTCCTCCTCTCCCTCGGAAGTCGTGGTCTCAAATCGCATCCTCCCTAACTCCTACCATTGATAGTTCCCCTCTGCATAATGTTCTTCTCCTGAATAAACTGAAAGAAACCACTTCTAGTTCGTTCGCTTAGACGAAGGTACCATCAATCGTGGTCGTATGAAATTTCAGTATGCATTGTATGGGAAGCTCTTCGGCAAATCCCCTCCTTTCGAGCAAGTCAAATCCTTACTCTTAGCTAAGTGGTCTGATTTCGGTGAAACCTTCATCTCGGATCTTCCGAATGGTTTCTTGCTGATCCGTTGCTCCTCTGAATTAGCTATGCAGCGTCTTCTTCTGGAGGGTCCTTGGTCAGTTAATGGGATTATCCTGCAATTATCTCCCTGGAAGCCTTTCTTCAAACCTAGCTTTGCAAAGTTGAACTCTGCTGTGATCTGGGTCCAGTTTCATAATTTACCTGTAGAGTGCTGGGAGGGTGATACTTTGGAAACCATTGCGAGTAATTTTGGGAAACTTATCAAAGTGGATGAGCTCACTTCCACTTTGGTGAGGTCCAAATATGCTCGCGTTTGCATTGAGATCGACCTGTCTAAACCTCTCTGCCGTGGGTTCTGGATTGGAGATGACTTTCATCGTGTTTTCGTGGTTGTAATGTATGAGCGTCTTCCTACTTTTTGCTATAGCTGTGGTTTAATTGGGCATGGCAGTAATGCTTGTTCTAGCTCTACTCATCCTGGATCCGGGGCAGCTTCTTTGCCCGCTCACAATAACCGAGCGCCGGTAGAGAATCTTGCAGTGGATCCAGTTAGTATGGAACAACATATGGATATCTCTGACCCCTTACCTGGTTTACAGAATTCTAAACCTCATTCGAATCATGGTTCCTCTGAGCCGGAGACGGACTTCGGACCCTGGCTGCTGGTCTCCCGTCAGCGTGGCGGTTTCCGAGGTCGCAACAGTGGCACGCGTGCTACTCACGTGACTTCGGGATCCGCAGCCGCTCGAGACGAGGGAGCCCCTGTGTTCCGAGGCGCCGTTTCGCACTCTGTTCGAGGAGGAAAAACGTTGGAAGGGGCCGATCCCCGTTTCCATATTCCACTCACCCTTCCCCAAGGCTGGCCCTTCGGTTTCTCAACCACCCAGCCTGTCACTTCCTAATCCTACCGTTGATTCTTGCATCGAGATTGACCCCTCCCTTATCGGTTTTAACTCTTCCAGTCCCATCATCCTTCCTGTAGGTTCTCATGCTTCCTCTCTGACAGTTCGGGAACCCGCCCGGTCAGAGCCTGTCGGTCACTCCAATAATCCCTATCCTTCCCTTGAAGCCCCACCGCCCATTCCCACCTCTCCTCGTCGTTCCTCTAACGGTTCTCGTAATCCCAATCACTCCCCTTTTCCTCTGGGATCTAAGTCCCCTCCGCCCATTCTTCGTTCTTCGGTGCCTGTTGGCTCCGTTCCTAACCCCTCTATGGATCTCTCTCTTGCTTCTCTGGTTGAAAGAGTCTTCTCTGCTTTGGAGGGGAGTATGGAGGAGGATAGTGATGGTGATGAAGAGTTCTCAGATGAAGAAGATGAAGAGATGCCGGATGATGTAGAAGAACCTGATGACTCCATGACACTCGTTCAGTACCAGGAGGAAGCCAGGAGAGATGCTCTTGTTAGAAAAGGATCTTACTCTTCCAGCGTTTCGCCAAAGAGGGGCAGGGTTGAATCTCGCGGTTCTCACCCTTGATTCCTTTCCTTCGTTCTCGGTTTTATCCTTATGGAAGTCTTAGTCTTTGTATATTTTTTCCTCTTATTGTCTCTTATGAATTACGCTAAAATTATCTGTTGGAACTGCAGGGGTATCTCTGGCCGTGATACTTCTTCTCGAGTTTTCAGACTCATTAGAACGTGTAAGCCGATTCTTGTTTGCCTTGTGGAAACTCGGGCGGACTCTGGTCGTGTTGATCGTTTCTGTAGAAAGCTCCCTAAACTTTGGGAGTGGGCGGCCATTATAGCTGATGGTTTTTCAGGTGGTATAATCGTCCTTTGGCACTCTGGTATTGGTAAAGTCACTCCTCTCGCTTTTTCTCGTCGAGCCCTTCACATTGTTATTACTTCTTTTAATAATAAGAATTTTATAGTTTCGGCTATTTATAACTCTTCTCGGTGTCGCTCTCAGTGCTTTCTTTGGGATGAGTTGTCTAAAATTGCCCCGCTCGAAACACCCTGGCTCCTCCTTGGAGACTTCAATTCCATTCTTCACAGGGCGGAGATCAAGGGTGGTTCCTTTTCGTATTACGGTCGTAAAACTTTCTTTTTTCTTGATTTTGTTAATAAAAATAATCTCTTGGATTTAAAATATTCTGGTCATCTCTTTACATGGTGCAACAACCAATTCGGACCCGCCCGTCGTTGGGCCAGACTTGATCGGTGCCTTGTAAACTTGGAATGGACTAATATTTTCAAATCCTATACTCTCAATCATCTTCCTCGCTCTTTTTCCGATCATACCCCTCTCTTTCTTACTGCTAGTTTTCTTCTTCCTCGCAATAAGAAAGTTTTCAGATTTGAAAATCTTTGGTTGGATTTTTTAGGTTGCCATGACGCCGTGTATAAGGCTTGGAATTTTTTGCCTCATGGTAACCCTAAGCATGTGTTCAGCCATCTTCTTTCTCGGTCTCGTTCGAATCTTTTAAATTGGAGTCGTATTGGGGTTACTGATTTTGAGGCTTCGTTAGCTTCTACCGAAACTGAAATTTCTGTTTTAGAGGCTTCTGACTCTGATCCCGCTTCTCATCTCTCCCTGATGGAGCTCTACGCTAAGCTTTCCGCCTTACAGCGTCAAAGCTCCATTAAGTGGGCCCAACGCTCCCATTTTCACTGGATTCACAACGGAGACCGTAATTCTAAATTCCTTCATTCCATTATTCGCTCTCGTTCTCTTTCTAATTTCATCTCCCAAATTGAAGATCATAATGGTAATGTTTTCAGTGATCCTGCAGCCATTGAGAATGCTTTCCTGTGCTTTTATCAAAATCTCTGGAAAGATCCTTCTGAGACTGATAGGAGTATCGTTGGTGAACTGCCTTCCGATCTTCCTCGACTTTCCGACGAGGATCTGCCTATTCTTATTCAGGAGGTTTCCATGGATGAGGTTTATTCTACTCTTCTTGACCTTCCGATGGTTTTAACGTTGAATTTTATCGGTTTTTTGGTCTGTTTTGGGCGACCATTTGTTTAAGGCTATTCAATTCTTCTTTAAAAATTCCTTCATGCCTTCGTCGTGGGGTAAAACCTTTATTACTTCCATCCCTAAGAAGGATAATCCCAAATTTGTGTCGGATTTTAGGCCCATTTCTTTGTGCAATGTTTGATTTAAGATTATATCTAAATTGCTGGCTAATCGACTCAAGCGAGTCATTCCTTCCCTTATTAGTAGGGAGCAAGCTGGCTTTATGCCTAACCGTTGTCCATTTGACAATATTATTACGGTTCAGGAGGTTGCCCATTCGATTGAGAGTGATACCCTTAGTCCCCCTAGGATGATTATCAAACTTGATATCGAAAAGGCTTATGATACTTTAAATTGGAGTGCAATTCTTGTTGTTCTCTCTAAAATGAACTTTCCCTCGATTTGGATTTCTGCTTGTCTTCATTCCACTTCCTTTGCTTTAAATATCAATGGTAGATCTTCTCCCTGGTTTACATCCTCTCGTGGTGTCCGGCAGGGTGATCCGATCTCCTCCTATCTTTTTATCCTGGTCTCCCAAGTTCTTACTTCTATGCTTAACTCTTGTCTTCACAGTAACCTGATTCCGGGGTTCTGCTCCAATCTTCACAATAATTTTAATCACCTAATGTTCGCGGATGATTTAATTCTTATAACTCAGGCCTCTCGTTCAGTCGCTCGCAACATTCATCTCTATCTGTCTTTATACTCTAATCTCACTGGCCAGCGTCCTAATCTTCTCAAATCTAAAATCTATTTTCCCACCTGGCTCAATTCCCATATTTCTAAGCGTATTTGTTGTCTCTTAAACCTCAGTCAGGCTGCTTTCCCTTTCCATTATTTGGGCATCCTCATTTCTCCCAAGCGGTTAGGAGTTCGAACATTTATCCCCATGGTTAACAAAATTCGTCATACTGCTAGCAGATGGGCTAACTTTCACTTGTCTCCTGCCGCTAAATGTATTTTGATTAATTCTGTTCTCTTCTCTGTTCCGGTTTATGCTATGTCCGTTTATCCCGTCCCTGCTTTCGTCCTTTCTGATATCTCTAGAATCGCGAGAAAGTTCTTTTGGAGTAAGGGCAGCAATGGAAAGGGCATCCATTATGTGAACTGGAAAACAATAACTGAAGGTAAGTCTGAGGGGGGCTTGGGTATCACCAATATCTCAATCACTAAACATTCGCTCATGTCCAAGCTTATTTTTCAATACCTGAACAATGATTTGGTTTTTTGGGTGGACATTATCAACCTTAAGTATGGCAGGTTGAATCTTTGGCATCACTCTATTCCTCCTAAATGTTCTTGGTTTTTTAAGGGCCTTTGTAAATCTGCCAATTTTATCAAGCATTATTGCAAAATTAATACGGTTAACCCCTATCAAAGTTCTTTCCTGTGGGATCCATGGATCTTTGATATCCCAGTTGCTTTCAAACCTACATTTATCAATATGGACATGGATCTTGTGCATCTCAGTATTTCTAATCTTACTTTAAATGATCAATGGGACTTTTTCTCTCTGAATGCTCTTTTCGGTCTTACTTCTGAGGATCCTCATCCTCGTTTGCCCAACATTGACTATAATTTTGATTCTCATTGGGTTTGGGATCCTAAATCTAATTGTTCTAGAATTGCTTCGGCTGTTTATCATCATCTTAACCGTCTTAGTTCATCCTCGGATGGCTTGATTGGTTGGCACCTCATTTGGCTTATTCCTATCGCTCCTAGGTTAAAAAATTTTATTTGGATGTGCTTCAAAGGCCGGTTTCCCACCTATGCATTCCTGTCTAATATGGGTATTGGTCCTGATAACCCCTGTGTTTTTTGCAATCTTCATCGCGAGACTATTGACCATTTATTTTATCATTGCCCTCATGCTCTTCGTGTCTGGGCTATGATAAACTCCTTGGACAATCAATGCATTTCGTTTCCGGAGGAGTTCTCCTCTGGTTCTTGGCTATCCGATTGCAGTTATTCACAACATACTCAGGCTTCTATCGTCACTGGCGCCTGGTTCATTTGGGTCTCTCGTTGTAACATTATTTTTAAGAATCATTCCACTGTCGTCCACAAGGCCATTGCTCATGTTCGTGAGTTTGAATGTTGGTCCTCTGTCCCCTTTGGGAAGAATCTTCTCATCAGCAACTTCATCTCTTCCGACGAGCATTTCTTATTCACTCATGCCTCCGTCAACGAGGCCACGAAAGTAAGATCCATCGGTTTTTTCGTTTCTAATTCTAATTACGCGATCTCTTTTGCAGGGTGTATTGCCCAGTCTCAATTTGTCAATTCCTCAAATATCCTCTTTGCTCTGGAAGTCGCCTTGCAAATCTCTCTGGACCTCAATTATCACATCAAGCACATTTTCAGCGATCATTTAGATCTCTTCAAAATTATCATGAACCCGGATTTGTCAGTCTCTTGGCAATATCATCCTCAAATCTCCAATGTTAAATTCCTGCTAGACATGTTCGGCTGCCCTAAGTTACACTCCATTCCTTCTGCGTGGATGCTTCCGGCTGTTAATCTTGCTTCCATTGGTTTTAATTTTCATCATCTTAATCTCTTCCTTGACGGTAGGGAATTGCCCTACTGGATTATGCGTTCCTTTAAAAAGCTTGGTTTTGTTTTTTAATTCCCTGTTTTTCTTCACTCTTGTTTGCTGGTCAGTTTCTGTTGTATTGGCTTTGCCTTATCCTTTTAATATTATCAGCTTCTCAGTTGAGAGGTTCTATAAAAACATGCATTGATAAACAAAATTCCACAAAACTTTATTTGTGCAAAAATACCACAACCTTAACTAGAAAGAGCATCAAAGAGAATTTAATAGAAAGACGGCCACTTATTTTTTCTTTCAGAAAAAGATTCAATTTAAACAAGAAAATGGCAAACATAAGAACATAATAATTTAAAACTCCCAAATTATAGGACAAGATCAAGAATGATACTAAAAATCCCTCGCAAGATTACATTTTTTTAAAAGATAAAACGCTCATAATTCAATTCAAAAAAGTAACCTTCACATCTCGTAAAAAAGAATGAATTTTCTACACATTCCAATTATCATGATGATTATAACATAGGCATTTACTTAGGGAATTAATCAACATCAGTTCTCATATTTATAGGAATAAGTTTTCGACAGATCTAAAAGATGCATCAAGTATTTGCTCGTCATGCCACAAAAGAAAACACCATAAAACATGTTTGTTGTTGGCATGATGTCACCAGAAATATGAATGGACAAATTATTGAAATAACATACATACACATGTAAAGTTGCTCATAACTTGCATTAAAAACCAACAAAAATTCACTGCTTCTGCTAAGATTGTCAGATATATTTTTCAATTCTTAAGCTAAAATTGGCTAATACCAAAGGTGAAGTCTTCTTCATTGAATAATTATAGAAGTATTGCATTTCCATGAAATACTTATACATCCATGTTTGGAGCTTAATGGAATAACAGTAATCATAGAATAATTCAACAAACAACAAGCAATATCAATCCTTTTTATCAAAGTGGAAACACAAGAACAAAATATAAAATGCACTTAGTTTCAAAGAAAGATAAACATTTTGCTTATTCAACCAAAGACAGAGATGATAGATTTAAATGACATGAAAAATATCTTCCTATGTATGCACCAAAAATTGATCATATTACTACATGCTTGCCAATAGCACAACTTTTAGGAATACACAAGTGAAAAAAAGAACCCAACCAGAAAAAATAGGATTGATCCAGAAAGTAGCTTTTATAAAATAAAATACTGTAATAAATGAAGCAAAAAAATATGAAACAGGAAAGAGAATTTCAAATTCTTCAGTTGTTATAAATAAATACAACATAGTCTTATATAGTATTTACAAGAGAAAAAATAGAAACTAAATCACACCTGATAGGAAACTAAATTACTCCTAAAATGAAAAACTCTCTAATAGAATCCCTTTATTTAAGGAATTAAATCTATCTTTCTATTTAGGGGATTTCAAGCTGATCTTTCTAACTGTTTTAGTCTGTTTTTTTCATATTATAGGTCATTAACACCGTGACACTCAAACCTTCAAAACGGAGGGAGGAACAGATGTTTTCCATTCCCAGCTTGAGTACAAGATCATATAAACTTGAACTATTCAGGCCTTATTTTAGAACATCAACTAATTGATACTCTAATGGAACATAGGACATACACAATAATGCTTCCTCCAAAATGTCTATCAACTTCAATATGCTTTATCATTTCATACTGTAGAAGCATATGAACAATATTGATAGCTGACTCATTGTCTTAAATTCTTAATAGAGCTTCATAAGACCTCACATAATTCTCAAGCCATCTAGGATAATCTTCAGCTATAGTAGCTCACACAATCCTTAATTGATAGGTCTGAATTCTGATTCTGTGGAAGATCTTGCAACATTTAAGGAAAAAAAAATAGTTACAAGCTTTTTAACAATAACTCTAAGTTTAAACTCAGAAAAACCAATAAATAAAATGAAATAGTTGCCTCATTACTACATACCACAATATTTTCATATCAACCCAAGAATTGAGACAAAGTAATAAAACACAAAGTGCGAGCCATGAAAAATTTTTTTCATTTAAGAAAAAAACAAGTATAACATCAAAAAACCCAAGGTCGGAATTCTAATGCCTAATTTCCAAAACCAGTACAACCTTAAAGGCCAAAGTTGTGACCCTAATCCTTGAACCAAAATGATACTTGTATCTAATGTGTTCACCCTACTATGAATTCAGTTTAAGGACATGGATCCAGCTAAATTAAGAATAACTTATTCATTCCAACCACAGTTGGTTTAGTGTTCACTAATTATTAGGTATAAGCATTTAGTTATACACCATAGTAATGACATTTCAAATTAAAATAGAAAGTAAAAAGCAAGTGACTCAGAGTAAGATTCAAGTTAGAAAAGTATTATCATTGCTCAGAAGGACACAACAAGGAACTACACTAGCATTTTGAATTGGAAAGTTGATGCCCAGAAGGGATCTACTAAAACTTTAAACCCTAGGCAAGAATTGTTTGGTATGATCTTGATGTTTGACACCACCAAAGAAAAAAAGGCAAAGCTTAACTTGATGCTTTGAATTATTGATAAAAAAGGTTGAATTCTTAGTTTAACCTTTGTTTATTAGAACTGGCATCGGGCTTTGATTCATCCAAAAAGACTTGTTTATTTTATCAATTTATAACAAAAAAGAGAAGAATCTAACTTTTCAAAAAGCTCGTCAAAGATTCACTGATTACCAAAGTATAACTGTAAATTGTTAGGTATAGATCTCACCAACATTAATGTACAATAAGAATTTCAGTTCGAAGATTCAACATTTCAGATATAAGTTTACTTGGAATTACTTTATTTGTAAGGATATTGTTAAGGATAGAATATATTTTCTATTCATTCATTATTGTATTTCCTAATTATTGTTTTTCCTTTTATTTTCCTATTCCTATTATGTGCTCTCATGTTTTTCTTGAATATCATTTATGTTTCTTCTTTTTTTTCCCCTCTTTTATTTTGGCCTACAAGCCGCTGCTAGCCACTCACCGTTAAGAGGGGCTCCCCGCTAGGCCCAGGGACTGCCAATTGTTGATCAGCAGGCAGAGGGCCACTGCTACACCATTGGAGGCTAGCCTATGATAATCTTTCTTCCTTTTGCCATTTTTTTTCCTTGTTGCTTGTGTGACTTATCTGATGATTCAAGACACTAGTTTATCGCTCTTTTTGCACCTCTAGACCGCCATAATGTGTCAATGATAACTGATTCACCATCATCATTAACAACTACTTCGTGATGACTCTGTGGGAAAAGACCACCATCATAAGCGCCACTTCTCAAATGCAGGGTACCTTAATCAAGTTTATGGTACCAAATTTCTTTCATAGGCCACTTCATTTAAGCTCTTTGTCTGGCTTTTTGGAGAAGAAATATATTCTCCAAAAGAAGGTTCCAACTATAAAGGTGGAGACTGGGAGGCTGATAACGATTGAATGGTCATATGTATGTTAAATAGCATGAAGAAATTCAGTAAACAAGCTATCTTAGCTTTTGGCGAGCAAGATGTGGGACATGCTTCATGAAATTTATTTACATAAAAGCAATATCGCAAGGTTGTACAAGATTATCGAGGAGATTCAAGCATTCATGAAGGTATCTGTCACTAGTGGAGTGTTATGGATCCCTAAAACATCCATGGGAGGAGCAGGATACTTATCACCCTATTTTAGGAGACGTTGCTGCTATGACTAAGCAGGAAGAGGCCATCCAGCCTGTTCAATTTATTGCTACTTTTGGATTTGAGTATCATACAATGAAGGATCAATTGATGATTCTAGAAGAGATTCATACAAGGACATATATACGCATGTCAGTTTTGACATGAAATTTCCAAGCCTGAGTCTTAAGCAGACACGCCTGCCATGGCAATAATTGGAGTCTGAGAGGACAACAAACTTCTACTCCCAAACACGGATTAAGTCGTGGAGGTCTGTTCTGTGACCACCATAACAGGATGAATCACAATTTAGATCAATGTTGCATTAAGCATGGATATCCTACCAAGTACCAACCAACGTACCAAGCTTCTCAAAACTTAGATGATCATAGAGATGTCTAGGTCACTGTTTCTAGACAGAAGTATGATAGACCTCGACTTCAGTCTAAGGAAGGCGACTCTAGCCTACTTCATGTTACATCTTCTATTGGAGACGCGATTATGCATCAGATAGGCAACCATGCCCTTTCCACAAGTTCTCATGCTTCTGAGTGGATTGCAGATTTTGCAGATATTGGTGCTTCCTCTCATATCACTAGTAATGCCTCCATTTTTTTTTTTAGTGACTACAGTCTTTATCTAAACCCTTTAATGTTTGTGTTGCTATGGTTCTTTATCCCTTATTATTAGTTTTGGAAGTGTATCTCTTACTAATGTCTTGCATGCTTACTCTCAGCCTTCTCTTTATACGTCAAATAACAAAAACTTTGAACTGTCGAACAACATTTTTTATGAGTCCGTTGTTCTCCAGGATCTCCGAAAGATATGGCAGATTGGTAGAGGTTTTAAGTGAGATGGACTATATAGCTTGCTCTTCATTCACAGGCTATGCACAACTTTATTGCCCTTCATACTATTGCTCTGCAATCGCATCTCCGGTTAGGTCATCCTTGTCAATTTCCCAATTTGTCTTTCATTGACTTTAAGTATGAGACTTGTCAACTAGACAAGCACCACAGCCACAGGCATCTTTTTCATCTAGAATAAATAAGAGGAAGGAAGTTTGCCCTTCTTGCTTAAGTTTGTGCTGATTTATAGAGACCATGTCGGGTTAAAAGTGTTTAGGGATTTTTTGGTCTATATGATGAAAGAACCGTTTGCAACTCTTGTTCTCATCAAGAATCTCTTTCAAGAAATAAAAACTTATTTTCTAATGAAAATGAAGTGAAGAACATTCCAGCAAAATGGGGTAGCTGAATAGAAATTATGTCATCTATTAATGTTCTCACACCATCATAATTTAAACGAATGTGTCGTCATTTAATTGGCTTGATGCCATCTTAACTGCAGCCTTTCTCATAAATAATTGGGAGAGCTCCATACTCTGTCTTATTCCATAAATTTTTTTTTTACCTCCTAAGGCTCCTCAGGCTATCAACTGTATCTTTTAGGGTTACTCTCGTACCCAGAAAGATATCATTGCCATGACCCATCTGCACCCTCGCTCCCTACATTAGTGCCGGTCGATATGATGTTCCATATTATAATTGCAAGGAAGAATACTAAAATAGAAGTTGATGATGGTGTGTACCTTCACCAATGTCTTCAGATACACCAACACCTAGCTCACTGCCATCACCGACATCACCGCCACCTCTGTCCATTGTCTATTAATGTTTATCAACACCAAGGAAAATCTTCTATATCACTCTGAGATGAGGAACATAGTCACTTCGATAGAGCCTCTCATTCCACCTAGCTAATCCTGCTTCATTAATGGAGGCAGGTCTCAGGTAGCATCTCCTACTTTTGATTTAGATGTTCCTATTGTTCTTCGGAAACTCATCGATCATGTGACAAATGTCTTTTATCTAATGTTATGCGTTTTCATCATCTATCCGTTTCTGCTCAGACAATTTATTCTCTTGATAGTCAGCAGATTCCCAAAAGCCATATCAAGCAGTGCCATTAAAAAAGCAAAAAGTGCTCGTTTTAGGCTCCCATGAGAGGTGGGCCTATAGCGCCCTCTATAACCCTCTAGGTGAGGCATCATCAAAAAAGCGCTGCCTAGGCGGAGGCAAAAAAGGCAAGATAAGCATTGCCTTTGTTAGTTTTTCTCCCCTTTTAACATATTTTTAAATGCTTTTTAGAAAATTAAATCACAAAAGTAATAAATACTACATAATTAACTATACCCCCTGCACTTATAATTACAAGAAAATTTATTCAATAACACACTGAAAGGCAAACAACACTTTCACAAACAAATAACTTGAAATATCATCTGTAACTGTTATATCTCAAATTCTAGCACATCTAAAATATAGCAATAATCAAAATAACAAATTTTCTTTGGTATCAAATACATCTAAGCATAAAACAGTAGTAAAACTGTAAAAGCTTACTAATATAAACATGCGCCAATTAAAAACGATCAAAAGGATAGTTTAGCACAGCCCACTTTACCTATCCAGCACTCCATTCTTGCACAAGGTGAAATTTTTATTACATCTGGTGGATCAACACCAATATTTAAACACGATAGTGACAATACATGTGCCACACAGCTAGGCTTCATCTGCATTAAAGAATCTATAATCAACTTTCCTAGAACACAAATGGCAAATGCAAATTTTACAGAGAGCAGGATAAATTTAAGTTGTCACTTGACAACAAAGAAAAATTAAAACATCTAAGCGAAGGAAATATATAGTCAAGACAACAAAAAACATTATGTTAAAGAATGATGGTTGGCAATTAACAGAAAAAATAAAGTAAATTGCTGGATATCCCAACCATCGTTTTAGTAAGTGACCAAACTATATCAACAACAAATTAATGGCTGAATAATAGTCATGTCTTCTATAAATGTTTATGTATAATACATTTGAAGGTTCACTTAAGGAGTGTTTCTAAGAGACAAAAATCACATACATTCAAAAAGTTCAAAATGACTATAGGCCATGGTTAACACACATTTGTGCTGCACTAATAATACAAAAAGTCATCAAATCTTCCTATTCAACTCCCTTCCCCACCCATGTAAATGAATTATTTATCTCTATTGCCAATACAAAATCCATCTGTGTGTATGTAAATATATATGAAGATTAGCTCATTTTATAAACATTCCTTATTCATTGGTTTTTCACATTGTGTGCATATTTACTTATTGTTCAATAGATTTTTATCGTTATGACAACCAAATAAGGATGTTCAGGTGAGTTAGCTGTGTACTTGATGGGGTAAACAGAGTTCACAAAAGCATAACTTTCCATGGTCAATGTTGTTAGTAAATTTGCATTCTTCAGTCATTTAGTTCAAAATGTAAAAATAATTTTCTAACTCAGCTGATGATATATTGATAGTACTACCACAAGGAGCATGACTCAGACGTGATCGATTGGCTATGTTTCACAAAATATAATCAAGCTTGACTATCATTATATTAGAGATGCAGTAATTTCCTGGAAGAATATCCACGCCTTACATAGCCTCTGGAGGATCAATTGGCAGATGTTTTCACTAAGAGGCTTTTCCCAATTGCGATTAGAGTTTATCCGTTCCCAAGTTGGGCATGCATGGATATGTTTACCCAGCTTTGAGGAGTGTTAAGAATAAAATATTTTCTTTCCATGACGTGATCACTTTCCTAATTATGCATTGCTATTTCCTAATTATGGCCTCCTTGTATTTCCTATTCCTATTATGTACTTTGTGATTTTCTATATATATAGGGCACACAATTAAAGGAATTCAATTTAATTCTCCTTTTGCATATGAAGACATGCAATAGATTATTAAATAAAATCATGATAGCACTCTGAAAAATTATGTGTATTGAACTCACCTCGCGTAAACATTTTCTTCTTATCTTATTGTCCGGCACGGAATCTTTTCAATCATGCATGGGAAAAGAGAAGCTGATTGAACTTTTAACTTGGCTAATTGCCTCACCTTACTAAAAGCATTACCAGTATAATTTGCATTTATGCAAAAGTAGCAATCTTAACTAGAATCAGCATCTATGTGAACTTAAAAGAAACATGACGACTTAATTTTATATTATCTAATTCAATTAAAACTAAGAGAAGCAAAATAAGAGAATATTATGACTTGAGAAGCACAAATTATAAGATCAAAATCATATTGAAAATCCCTTGCAAGATTATAATTGCTAAGAAAGGTGTTTATGATTCAATTGAAAAGCTAAGCTCTGATGCCCATCAAAATAATGAAAGAGACCTCATTCTAAAGAAAGTCAAACTTAAGAAAAAATAAAAAATAAACTACTTTCAATGATCATAAATATTAAACACATGCATTATAAGAGAAAAACATAGTTAGCACCACAAATATTATGTATAAATACATCAAGGAGGATCAAGTTTCAAGCATATGTAAAAATGCATGAGGTAGTAGCTTACCATGCCACAATATAAAGAAAATATATTATGCTTGATGTTACAACGGATGGAACTAGTAGTCAGGTCTCTTGTCACATAAGGTCACTAGGCAGAGACAACATAAATGACTCAAATAACACAAACATATGTAAGGTTGGTGCAACACGTTAAAAAACCAAGGATGAGTGAGTTTTCACTTGTAACTAAGATTGGCTAATGTAGTTTTCACTTTAAAGATAAAATTGCCTAATACCAAAGTAGAGACATTAATGAAGTAATATAGAAGTATGACATCCAAGTTTGGACTAGACCAAAATATGGCAGAATCCAACAAAACAACAATACCATGTAGCTTTATCAAAGTGAAAACATTCAAAAAAAAAAACAAACAACAAACAAAAAAACAAAACTCAACATTAAATGAAGGCTAACACTTAATCAAAAGGACCATAGACTCAAGTCAGGTGGATCTTGCCTAGATCTCGAATGAAAATGGAATGATGAAGGAGACTTTCAAATCTTGCTGTCAATCACATTCCAGCATGCTTGCTAATAAAACAAGTAATGGAACTAATAAATTTTAAAAACAATTAGAATCAAATCAACAATATGATATTTGGTTCGTGTTAGGGCATTGATTCCTATACGAGGAGGAGGAAAAGACACCTATGGTGTGCCAGTTATCATAGCCACTGTTTGGTTTAATAGCTCTTCCAAGTCAACTAGAGAAGCAATGGAGCAACAAACAAGGCTTGAGACTTTGAAAAACACATATCCACTTCCAAATATCCAAAACCGCTGAAATCTGACAACAATAGCAAAACAAAAATAACATATTTAAATACAACACCAAGGAGAAATTCCTACTTGCACTATATTATATTAAGGAAGGCTATCATAGTTGGGATGCAGTATTTCATAAACAAATATTCTGTGTTAAATGCATGATAATGAACCAATAAAAAGCATGTGTATGATTATGATGAAACATGATTTTTCATTCTGAAATTGAAGATTATAGAGGATAATGCATAATAAACAAAATTAAAACAAAATCATGTAATTTAAGACTTTAAATAAAGCATGTAATGTGTACAAAAAGAGTATGTACCTTAAATTACAATAATAGAAATATCAAGATGAATATAAATGTATGAGCATGTGAGCACACACATAGTAGAAGGAAGTCAAGGAACAAGATATTGCTGCAACATGTAATTCAAAACAAGAAATTCTAACGTGATCCTAGTGATAGAATCGATAATAGAAACATAAATAAGCATTAGAATAAACATCGCATTTCAAAAATGGATATATGGGAAAATACTTCCATTATCCTTACTGGTGGATAATAGGGTATCTGTCCAAATGTTTGGTAATAGAACACATCTTTAAAGTTTTAGCGTTGATAGCAAAAAAAGGTAATTATGAAGATGTTTGGAAATTGTAAATGGCTTCCATCAAATAAAAAGAATATTGGAACATCAAGGAGAGCTTATAATTGATAAGAAGGCAAATATACCGTTAAATACTATAAAAGAGCATGAAAAATTTGTTAATATGATGAAACGCTTTTTTTGAGGATATAAGTTTGGTGGTGGGCCATTCTGACTTACTTGGGTTATAGCCTGTAGAATCATTAAATATGGAATCTAATTTACTATGGTTCGGATATTTACAAAGGGGGATCCTTCTACTTCATTGAGTTTTCATTTTAAATCTCTTTCGTGTTGTGCTGAAGTGTATATTTAATATTTAAAGATTGTTATTAGCTGCTGTTGTAAGTTTGAACATTTTAATCTTTGTAGGAGATGAAATTTAGTGGAAAATAACAGGTCTTTGATTTATAAAAAATGAATTTTGGGAAGTTTCAGTATAGATAAGATCAAAGAGGGATAATTGGCGATGTAGATATATAGCTCAATGTGAAAGTAAAACTTAAGCTATGAAAGGACTAAAATACCAGAGTACCTTATCAAATTCTTAT